>NW_027356052.1:0-542 GCF_012295235.1 Primulina huaijiensis | reverse complement strand
ATATAAAACATAGATTATTACCTTTTAATAACCTTATTATCATAAGAAGAGCTTCACATTTTCATCTCAACCTTGGGAAGTTAGCTACTCATTATTCAAAGTATAAAACTTTGAATATGAAATTAACATGCTAATTATTTTTAAATGATGAAATAAAGGAAAAATAAAGAGAGTAATATTATGAACTCAAAGATTTGTTCATAGAATGAGAGATATCTCAATTCATTACAATGGACACCTATTTATAGCCAAATTTGGGGAGACAACCATAAATAAAATATTATTTTTTACACATAAATCTTCATTGGTGTTTCAAAAAATTATATTTTAATACACATCACTTTTGAAAATCTTCCCATCCAATTTTGCTTCTCCACATAAAATAAAACATGTGGATAATTGAGTTATTTGAATTTTGGTGTTTTATTTTAACCATTTGACCAAGTAGTTTGAGAGATATGGTCAAAATACTAGAGCATGGTAAAACTGCCACTCCGTTGGTAACTTTGTTTGTTGCTTAATTTGATCCCAATTATGAGAAG
>NW_027356051.1:973-1038 GCF_012295235.1 Primulina huaijiensis | reverse complement strand
TTTCATTTTGTTTTTGCAGATTCTAGTTCATTTCCCGGTTAAGTGTCAGATAACGGTAGTCCGTG
>NW_027356051.1:0-889 GCF_012295235.1 Primulina huaijiensis | reverse complement strand
AATCTTCGTAAATATTTTGCTTGTTTACCTGATAATGCGTTGAAAAAAATTTATAAAGCTAGATGTGAGCGACTAAGGTTGATGATGTCATATGGCATACCGAATGATATCCGATTGATAATTGAAGCAAAAGTCCGATTGGTTGGGGAAGCAAGTGAAATAATAATAAAACATTAGCCTGGATTTGGTAAAAGCACATATGCCAAGAAACGAAGAGCTAAACGTATAGGTGGATGTCATAAATGTGCAAGGTGGAGTTGTAAAGGGAAATGCAAAAATGTTGGAATGACATCAATGAATAGAGAAGATAAAATTTTATTCATTAAGAATAGTCTGAGTAAAGAGCCTTTGGATAATTTTCTAGAGGTTCTTGATACGCATTCTAGTGGGTACGTGCAAAATGAACTTCTTAAACTATGGTGGCAATTTCAACATGAGGAATATCAATATGGATGGTGGAATCAGCCTTATAAAGATCCTACTGTTGTAACGCATATCTGTTTAGATAAGTAAATATATATATACAATTTCGTCTCGGGAATCTGACGTTAAAAGACCCTGTTTGCCAATTTATAAGAAAATTGGATTAGAAGCATATCCTCGACTCATAGAAGGCGTTGAAGTCGTTACTGAACTTAAAATCAGAGGAAGATGTGAGCCATAATCACAACTACGCTGTATATATGTGTTTTAATTTATGTCATTTTTATTTTCTTTTAATAATAATAATTTCCTGTTCAAATATTGACTTTTGGCATTTTACGCTTATAAATTTATATGCTGTGATTTAACAATTGCAGAAAACATATTTATCAACATGTCGACGTCCACGGTAAGTAAAATGAAAAATATTTGTGTATTTTGTGGATCTAGTGCAGGAAAAGATTCA
>NW_027356050.1:0-940 GCF_012295235.1 Primulina huaijiensis | reverse complement strand
GAAATATATTGCGAATCCTTCCCATGTTCTTCGCCACGAGCCATTAGATTTGACGTCGAATTTGACGTACCAAGAGATTCCGGTCCAGATTCTGGATCGTAAAGTTAAAGTATTGAGAAACAAAGAGATCGGCATTGTTAAAGTCCTTTGGAGGAATCATTTGATTGAAGAAGCCACGTGGGAACCAGAGGATGAGATGAAAGAGAAGTATCCCGAGTTGTTTGCGCAGTGACGTCAATTTCGGGGACGAAATTCCTCTAAGGAGGGGAGATTGTAATATCCAAGTCTGGTGATCTGTACGGTTTAAGATTTCGTATGTTTATTGACTCCTTGGTTAAGTTTAAGTATAGTTTTGATTTTAAGAGTTAAGATTTATGATTTATAGCATTGTGGTTATAGATGATGTGTGGTGATACTGTAGTGTTGTTGCGATTAAATTCATGATAATTTCTATGTTGAGCCTATTGGTATGAGGCCAATTGGAGTGGTTAGATAAGACATAGAGGTGTAACCTTCATGTTTTGAGTTTTGTTCAAACCATTGTGGAAGGTAAGCCAAAAGTGCCCCGAAGTGTGTCGTGTGTTTCGACGTTCCTCCAGTGACACATGTTGAGAGATTTAGCGTAACTTTTTATTCAGACCTCCAAATGTTCTGATATTTGGAGAGGTTCAAGAAAAGACATAGAGCTACAACTTTGTAGTTTACCATTTTTCCAAATTATGAAGGGAAGAGGCGTTTCGGAGGCGATCTTTGGAGACGCTGTGCGCAGAGTAACCAGAGTGCACCTGCACTCCAAAAGTTAGTGCACCCGCGGTCTACTGTTTCAGATTTTTGGATGAGAGGCCGAAGGCATAGCGCACCCGCGGTGCAAGGGCTAGCGCACCCGTGGTCTATAAACAGTAAAAACGTGTTTTCGAGATTTAAGTGATATAATAGAAGA
>NW_027356049.1:0-389 GCF_012295235.1 Primulina huaijiensis | reverse complement strand
ACAGTGAGCCAACCTCCCAGACAGCAGGCTCGAGTATTTGCACTGGCAGAAGAGCAGGCCCAAGATGCGCCAGATGATGTGATTGCAGGTACTGTTTTCTTTGCGGTTATCCTACTTATGTGTTGATAGACACCGGTGCATCTCATACTTTTATATCTGAGCGTTTTTCGTTGATGCATTCTTTACCTGTCGAGTCCTTGTCTGCTGTAGTGGATATTTCTTCTCCGTTGGGAAGTGGTCTTGTATCTGTGACTTCAGTTAGGCATTGTAANTATCTGTGACTTCGGTTAGGCATTGTATACTACAGTTTGAGGGTCACGAGATCGATTTAGATTGCATTGTGATTGGTTTAGCTGATTTTGATTGTATTGTCGGTATCGATATGTTAA
>NW_027356048.1:0-262 GCF_012295235.1 Primulina huaijiensis | reverse complement strand
GGTAATGTGTATTATTTGGAAATGAATCAGACCCCATTTTTTATCTNTCTCATATGATTGCTGACTATTGTGATCATCAGATATTCCTCCTCGAAGAATTCCAGAAAGGGGTAGTACTTCGATTGATCAGATAGATGTGTCAGAAACTCTGACGGAAACACAGTTGAAGAGGTTTCAGTCGTTTCAACCGCCGATTCTGAAGGGTATTGAGACGCCCGTGGATTGTGAAAATTGGCTAGATGACATAGAAATGCTATTTGAA
>NW_027356047.1:0-528 GCF_012295235.1 Primulina huaijiensis | reverse complement strand
GGCAGCAGTTTGTTGCTCAGAGGGGTCAGGGTTCGAGTCATAGAGAAAGGACCATTTGAAAGGGAAAGGCAAGTTGGAGCCGAGTCCTAAACCACCGACAGTTCCATCTGATCCTGAGAAGCCATTGTGTCCCAAGTGCAGTAGACATCATCGGGGAGAGTGCAGATTTGGTACTCATACTTGTTACCGTTGTGGCACTGCAGGCCATATAGCCAGGGATTGTCCAAGAGGCTCGAGTAAAGAGAAGGTGCAGGGTCGCATCTTTACCATGACAAAGGAAGGTATAAACCATGATTCTTCTGTGATCTCTAGCACTATTTTAATTTCAGGCAAAGTAGCTACGACATTAATTGATACATGTGCTACTCAATCTTTTATGTCTGAACTATTTTTGAGATCTTTGTGTATAGTTCCTTCTGTTATTCCCCTCCATTTGAATGTTGTTTTGCCTTCGAGAGATGTGTTGTGCCCAACATCTATTGCGTATGCGTGCTCTGTTCAAATTGATGGGCGAGTTGTTTATGCCGA
>NW_027356046.1:0-490 GCF_012295235.1 Primulina huaijiensis | reverse complement strand
AATTTAAGTTTTATTTTTTTCACGTGAGCAAAGTAGATAGCATCATTATCAAATAAACAATATATGATGTATTTAGTGATTTTGGTAAAAACTAAAAGACGAAAACAAAAATTCAAGTTATTGAATGAAAATCAAACTTCAACAAATCACATAATTAAAACTCAAAACATGTCGATTTATAAGATTAATATTACAATTTTTTTAAAAAAAAATAGTATATAAGAAAGTTAAGTGCTACGTACATTAAATATGAGAAAGGTGAATGTGAGACTCCGAGACTAAAATAGTATTGATGTCATTTTTGTAAATAAGTTGAAAAATATTCAATTTATTTTGATGGAATTTTCGTAAATAAGTTGAAAATTAATGAATTAATTTTAAGGACAAAATGGTAATTAGTGACATATCTTGCTCATATGAAGTCCAAATGATTTGAGATTTGGAGATAACATAGAAAACTCAAAAATATAGAAGTTTCATGTTTTGAGTT
>NW_027356045.1:0-495 GCF_012295235.1 Primulina huaijiensis | reverse complement strand
GTGTTGGGTTTTTGATTTTTGCCTTGAAAAACATTTTAAAAAAAAACTTCCGTTGCGATTTCGGGCACCTTAATCGATCCTCTTTCAGGTCCGTGTACCTTTATTTTGGGAATAATTTTTAATGTCACCTTGTGATTTGATTTGGGGTTCAAGATCATGGTTAGCACGATGATTAATTGAGGTCAAGGCCCGAGTGATCTAGAACATCATAAGCTATTTATTTAATTCGATGGTGAGCACGAATACCTACGTCTAAGTTATGCAAGTTAAGTATTGAAATTCATGTTAGTATGTGCAGCAGTGGCCCCAAGCGAGATCCAACGAATCCCTCAACGCCAAGTAAGTATGTTCGACGTGCAAGAAAATACTTTTAAGTTTTTGAGGTATGCTTAATGTATTGTGACCAAATTATGTATGGGATTGGAAAGCGGTAAAGTATGACCAGGGACAAATCCAGTCGTTAAATTATGAACGGGGATCTCATGTATGTGGCAG
>NW_027356044.1:0-306 GCF_012295235.1 Primulina huaijiensis | reverse complement strand
ACATTTTGAAGCACACCTCCTCGCGCATATGCGCGCCCTATCTCGTGCACATTCGCGAGGTCCTCTGCCTGCCTCGCACACATTTTGTATATTCTCTCGTCTTTTCCGGTCCGATACAATACATCTATAAGCACATCAATTATCAACTAATCATGTCCGATTATAATAACCAAATTCTCGGGCCTTACAAGAATATTGGGTGCAATTTTTAGATGTTGATGATACTTCGGGACTTGGGCTTTTTATGCATCTTAAAAATGTTTTAGTCAATCTTGAGCTTGATATTGATGATATTAGAGGTCAAGG
>NW_027356043.1:732-965 GCF_012295235.1 Primulina huaijiensis | reverse complement strand
GTGAGAAACGAAAATCGCCCAAAACGAAGAGTGGCAGAAAAATTTTCGAGCAAGAAAATTCGAGAAACAATTAAGCAAGTAATGATAATATAGGCTTTGTAAATCAAGAGGATAAATATGAGCCTACAGTGCAACGGTAACATCCCATATCAGTAATTGACTCAGTCCAACGGTAAAAAAACGGGCATACAAAATTTAAACGTTACTATTTTCAGAAATTATCTCGATAATTA
>NW_027356043.1:0-605 GCF_012295235.1 Primulina huaijiensis | reverse complement strand
AAAAAAATACGAATATCCTTATGACCCAGCAATATTCACTATGTTATGTTTATGCATGACTCATGGATGCCTAATAACAGAATGCAACTTAAATAGAAACATGAAAACAAATATGAGATATGTGTACAGATGGGGTGTTGTCACAAATGTTAGCAACATCTTCTGACAACACCTACAATTCCAGAACCAATTTTCAGTTTTTCTTTACACTAACTTGTAAACTTTCTGAACATAGAAGTGGCAGCTCCCACACTAGAAGAACAGTCTTCCAAGGACTCTTCTAGGCAGCTTTTTCCATTTTCTTCTATTTCTGTGTTAACATTTAGAAGGGGTAGCTCCTGCACTAAAAGTCCAGCCTTCATTGGGCTACTTTAGGCTGCTTTTTCCATCTTGCCTTCTAATCACAGACCCAAGATTTTAATCACAACTTTTCAAATTTGTCTTGGATTACTTGTCACATTGGTTACGGTTAAGTGACTATTCTTCAATTCTTTTGTGATTAAGTTTGTATGTAGAGGTGTGATGTTTAAAAGATAACTAGGAATTGTAAGTGCATCAGGAAATTATGCTACACAGTTTCAACACAGCATTTCACAATATGAATG
>NW_027356042.1:0-443 GCF_012295235.1 Primulina huaijiensis | reverse complement strand
ACGACGAATACGAGCGGCGGAACGGAGTTGGTTCCTTTCTTACTTCTCTCTGCTGCTATTCTCGACCCTAAGCTGCTGCTATTCTGATGTATTTCGAAGGTGAGGGTGTGTGATTGCTAGACAATGAAGATGAGTATTATAGGAGGTGTTAAAGGTGCCATAATATGCATTAAGTTGGAGGTTACAAGTCAAGGAGTTGTATGGGATTTGAAATGTTTTTGATTCTCTTGCTGCCCGATTCTTGTACTCTTCTTCTTGCTGTTATTCATGTTTAGTTGCTAGCATAAAGGGGTTGAGGAGCTTCAAGGAGAATTATGGTGCATGTATTACCCATAATTAAGGAGTTTAAAAGTGGGAAATGAATACACTATAAAAACCATTTAGTGGTAAATTTGAAAGGGTTTGAATTGCTTCTCCTTCCTCTTGTTGCCGTTGGTTTCCCT
>NW_027356041.1:0-286 GCF_012295235.1 Primulina huaijiensis | reverse complement strand
TAAAATGTCCCATGTCAACCTTTAACTCAAAGGAGTACACATACGTTTCAATATTCAATCTCGGTACATTTCGGCGGCATAACGGCGTAATCTTGCGATACCGGTCATCTCAAACATCAATAATCAATATCAATAACTCATAAGCAAGATCATATCACCCCAATTCTAATTCTAGCATGTCAAAATCTATTCAATTAAATCAATATATGCTGAAATTCACAACAATTGCATACGGTACCAATTCTTCGATCCGGTTGCGAATAAAAGTTCCCAATAATCACAAGAA
>NW_027356040.1:0-630 GCF_012295235.1 Primulina huaijiensis | reverse complement strand
GAAACCACAGTACTGGGCGGCGGGGGACACCAGCAACACTCTCACAGGTGAACTGGGCCCTGGCCAACGTATTAACATATTCGTATTCGTATCACGTAGTCGTATTCGTATCCGTATCCAAGGAAACACGATCGTCGGGCTCCCACTGGGACCATAACCCTCACGATATTTCCAACATGTAATAGGTTAAATTCCTTCACGTCATTCAACATGTCGTATTTCCATCACTTAACAAAAATATGCATATAATATCGTTTTTTTTTTAAACCAAGCATGCAACATATCTTTTAAATGTCAATGTTAAATCATAAAAATCCATAAAAATTTAAAAATAAACGTTTTAACATATAAAAATCATTAAAAGCCATAAACGTTTTAAAATCAATATTTTAACATATTAAACATTTAAAATAACATTTTGACATTTAAATCATAAACCTTTAAAATAACCATTTTAACATATAAGAATCCTTAACATTTAAAATAGACATATTAACACTTAAAAATTCATAAACATCCATAATAATTGAAAATAATCCTATTAGCATATAAAACAGCATTCAGGACACTGCCATGACGATTACAAATTTCTAGGTGTGAAAAGATCGTTTTACCCCTGGACTCGACATT
>NW_027356039.1:0-544 GCF_012295235.1 Primulina huaijiensis | reverse complement strand
TCCCAGAAAACTCCTTTGGACGCATCTTCATGAATCTCTCGTATATTGCCTCAGGCTCTGTCGGCCTGGTCGCCACAGCATTGTTCTCCGCAAACTGCGCGAAGAACCGAGTCATCCCAGCTAGCATCTGGGCATTCATGTCCGGTGGTGGTGGAGGTGGTAAGTCTCTCTCCTGCCTCTGCTCCTCCCTGTCCTCCTGGCGAGGCTCCTCATTTATAGTGCGCTCGAGAATGCGTCTAGGGGGCATACTGTTCCATACATAACCCATACGTAACTAACATGCATAATTCCATAATTTATTTAAATTTAAGTACTGAACAAAAACATAAATATGGAAGTAAAACATTTCATGTAAACATGCTGTTAAATAATTCATGCTTTAAATAAAATGCGTAACTGTAAAACTTACAGACCGACGACGTGACTTCATGAGCTTCTCGCGGTCAGTAGTAGTGCAACCCTATACAGAACCATTGCTCTGATACCAGATGTAGAGGCGTAAAAATCCTTACTTGAAAATTTGCGGAAAATTTAAAATTTTTCT
>NW_027356038.1:0-422 GCF_012295235.1 Primulina huaijiensis | reverse complement strand
ATAGTCATTTTGTTTTACCAAACCTAACAACACTAGTTTGAAAAGCAAAGCCCATACTAAACCTCTCAAAAACCTCTCAAAAATAAATAAATTGTCTGAAAAATCCTTAACCATAAATCATGAGTCAAAAGTCATAGTGCGGAATAAAAGAAGCGCTGGTCCTCGGGTTGTGTGCGCCTTCAGTCCAGTCAGATCATCCGTCAAGACCTCCCTCAAACTCACCTGCACCCATCACACCTAGTGAGTATAAAGATTCAACACACCATAATCTTGATAACAAATAATAAGTATAAAACCACATGCAACAGTGAAAATACTTGTAAGTAAAAATACATTTCACGATATGCAAAAATAACCATGATCTTTTTCCTTATCAGGACAAAAACCTTTTTAACATGATCATAAACATTTTTCCTTTTCCT
>NW_027356037.1:0-539 GCF_012295235.1 Primulina huaijiensis | reverse complement strand
GCCAATGAAGGTAATGGAGTAGAAACAGGGATAACCACAGGCAACACAATAGAAACATGAGGATCAGCCACAGGATCCTGAACAGCAGGAGCAAGCTCAACCATCGGAACTGGAACAACTACAGGTGTAGGAACATCTGTAACAGAAGAAGGCACGAGATCAACTATAGATTTGGTCTGAGACGAGCGGGCCGAAGCTGTAGCTGGCTTATACGGATAACCTGCCGCAGCATTCCCTTCTACCGCGAGCTTACTAAGAAGTGACTTAACCCTATTGGGACGAGTTTTTACAGTACCCGATGTCTCACCAGGACCTGACTCAAAAGGCAAATCCTGCAGCACCTCGTAATAATTCTTCGTAGAAATAGGTCGATTCGGATCTTTTCTCACAACAGGCCGACGCCGGGTACGCTTAACAACCTGCTCTGGAAAATCAGTGTCACTGGACTGGGCCAGATCAGAAGGAATAGCCTGAGCCGAAGCGGTAGGAACCGAAAGCGGGGAATCTGAGGTAACATCCTTCCCATGAGGCCGAGGCCG
>NW_027356036.1:0-389 GCF_012295235.1 Primulina huaijiensis | reverse complement strand
GCAGTGTCGAGGTATGTTTGCTACTTGTTATCAGTGTGGGCAGGATGGTCATTTCTCTCGAGTATGTCCGAACAGGGGTACGACTTCTTCTCAACCCCAGCCAGGATTTAGAGGTGGCCCTAGCATGATGAGACCTGCTGTTCCTGTTCCATCTTTTCAGCAGTCGAGTGTCCCACGATATCAAGGACCAGGTGGTCAGACTTCCTAGGTTCCTCCTCAAGTTCGAGTGTATGCTATGACTGAGGATCAGGAGAAAGAAGCTCCTGGTGGTGTGATTGTAGGTATTTGCATGCTTTGCGATTATCCTGCACGTGTTTTATTTGATACAGGAGCATCTCATTCAATCATATCTCATGCATTTGTTGCATCTCACGATATTGAGTGTACCC
>NW_027356035.1:0-897 GCF_012295235.1 Primulina huaijiensis | reverse complement strand
GCTTCAAATTCCTTCGTACGGCAGAATTGTGATTTTGGGAAATCCATCCGTTCGATTTTGAATCCGACTTCGGTACTGTGTTCCTATCGACGCAGGCTAAAACTGGACGTAAGTTTTGTTACGTTTGGATATGATTTGAAATTATGATATTGTCAAAATCGAATATGAATCATATATGGTGTTTCTGATACAGTAGACCTCGTATAATTGAAGTCAGATCGAAGAAAATATTGTATATGTAATTGTTATGATTTTCGGAGTTGATTTGATTGAGATTCGATATCAGATTGGTATTATCGTTGAGATTATGAGTTGTACCGTTATCGATTATGAGTTGTACCGTTATCGATTATGAGTTCTGATATTATATCTGTGATGTTGAGATTGATGGGGTTATCGAGACTGTATTATTATGCCGTCGAAACATCAGTAAATTGATATTGATCAGATTCAGTATTGATTGAGATGGTATTGTTGTATCATTGACATTGATCAGATTATGTTTTGATTTGAGTATTGATCGGAACAGATTTTGAATTGAGTTATATATTGATATTGTGCCTGTTCGATATTGTCATTGCCAGATTGGGTATGGACAGAGTTGAATTCGAGACTTCGACTTCGTCAAACGGAGAAGATAAAGGTATAAATTAATGTTGAGTTGGGATTGCACAACTCGAGTGAGGTTTGACTCGAGTTTTCCTAAATCACATACTTTATTTTATTGCATTGATATTTGAATTGATATGCTTGGTCTATTGATTTATAGATAGCAGGTATTAAATGATTGGTCTTGTGACAGAAGGGCCGGATAGTGAGGAATCGTCCTTGGCCCATTGCACTTTGTCACATGATAGTGTATGGCGGAAGTACCATAGTCTTTGACGGATAGGTCAG
>NW_027356034.1:0-967 GCF_012295235.1 Primulina huaijiensis | reverse complement strand
CCGATTCCTATCTGTAAGTCTTTTCTTTATTCTTCTTTCCTTCATCTATTCTTTCTTTTACTAACTTGCTTTGTACAGGCTGCCCAAATGATGATCTCGGCCTTTGAGGAAGTGGCGGCGGTGGCTACCAAGAAAGGTCATCAAACCCGGGCTGCTCAAGAAATCCAAGATCAACTGCACGGAGAGCTTGCTCGGGCTAAAAGCCTTCATGAAAAGGAGATCGCCATCCTGAAAGCTTCCTTGGAGTTGGTTCACACGGCATTGGACAAGTCTCGGGAGGACCTCGATGAAGCTACCATTCGGGAGGAGAATCTGCGAGGTGCCTTGGCTGTCTCGGAGTCGAGAAACCATTCTTTATCTGAGCAGATAGAAGTTCAACAATCCCGAGCAGAGAGGGCCGAGAATGCTTTGTCTCTGGCGGAGCATAATAAGGATAAATGGCAAGCTTCCTTCCTTCAATCTCCTGAGTTCAATAAGGCCGTGGTAGATAAGGCTTACCCTCTTTTCAAGACCGATTTTGACAAGTGCCGGGAACAATTTGAGGGAGCTGGACTCTTACCCCCGGATAAGGAAAATTTTCCTGATTTTGGCCTGGCCATTGCATCCCTTCCCAAGGGTGGAGAGGAGGAGAAGGAGGAAAACCAGGAAGATGAGCCAGGATCCGATCATATTGATATAGACTAGGGTTGTATTCTCTTTTTTCTTTATTTCTGTAATTCCTGTTCTCGGATTTTTATTGAACAGATTCTTTCCTTTAATAGTGTCTCGATTAATATCTTGATAGCCAAGTAACACCATTGTTTTTTATGCAAACATCAAGAAAATATTTCAAGTGTTGAGAATTAAACGGACCTTTTAGTAAACAATTATGATAAGAAAAGAACATATCTTCGTAACGCATGAATGTCCCTAGCCTGGATCTTACCGAGTTAAGAATAATCAAGGCGTGTGGCCAAGGAACATGTCT
>NW_027356033.1:0-460 GCF_012295235.1 Primulina huaijiensis | reverse complement strand
GAGCCCAAGTCCTCCTGACCTTCACTGGACCTACCTAAGCCTTCATCCAGACCACCTAGCCCAGCCCCAACCAAGCTGCAGCCCCTTGTACAGGAACCGAACGTGAGTAGTGCTTGGGGAGAGTCCTAACTTTCGTGGACTCCTCCCCAGCCTGAACCATGAGTCCTAGCCATGCTAGGACTCTTCCTAAGACCTAGCCACGACCCTTAGGACCCAACCCACAGCCCTGGTCGAGCCCCAATACCCCATGCAAAAGAACCGACTCAAGAAGACAACACACACAAGCCAACCCACTTACGTTTCCCCCTTTTCTTTTTTTTTTTTTTTCTTTTTCACGGTTTCAGCTTGATTCCTTTCAATATTTATCCTGTTTTGTCCATAATTTACCATATTTTATCATGTTTTGGCAGCGTGCCCGTCGGATTCAAACACGTTTTCAAAATAAGCGTGAAATCGTTAA
>NW_027356032.1:0-521 GCF_012295235.1 Primulina huaijiensis | reverse complement strand
AATGAAAAATTTCCAGATGATCAGTTGTTTTATGCTACTATTATGCCTTAGTTTGCTAATATTGTAAATTTTATTGTGACAAATAAAATGTCTTCTCATTGGAATTCACAGGATAAGAATAAATTCTTGATAGAAGTTAAAAAATTTTATTGGGATGATCCTTACTTGTTTAAGTATTGTCCTGACCAAATTTTTCGACGATGCATACCCGACAATGAAGTAAGTAATGTTATTAAATTTTGTCATTCTGAAGCATGTGGAGGTCACTTTTCATCCAATAAAACAGCTGCAAAAATCTTACAATGTGGATTTTATTGGCCGTCTTTATTCAAATATACGCATTTATTTTGTAAATCTTGTAAAAACTGTCAGAAGATGGGATCAATTTCAAAACGAAACATGATGCCTTTAAATCCAATCATAATTATTGAAATATTCGATAGTTGGGGATAGATTTTATGGGTCCATTTCCATTGTCTTTTGGATATACGTACATTTTAGTCGCTGTTGATTATGTTTCA
>NW_027356031.1:0-616 GCF_012295235.1 Primulina huaijiensis | reverse complement strand
TCGGCTCCAACTTGCCTTTCCCTTTAAAATGGTCCTTTCCTTTTTTGCTCGAACCTTGACCCCTCTGGGCAACAAACTGCTGCCTCGCCTGTATCTCTCTGGCAATATCTTTCTCATCTTGCTCGGCCAACAAAGCCTTAGACACAAACTCTTTGAATGTCACCGCCTTCGACATATTGATGTCCCTTCTGATTTCTGCTCGAAGGCCTCTAATGAAATGAGCACCCTTGTCTTTGTCGTTGGAGTCAATATACGGAGTAAACAGACAACCCTCTTCAAACTTCAGAATATACTCATCAACATTCATACCTCCTTGACGAAGCTCTAAAAACCCAGTCACCTTCCAAGCTCGAAGTGCATCTGGGAAATACTTCTCATAGAAAAGATCAGTGAACTCTTGCCACTTCAAGGCTGGAACATCAACACTTACCTTGGTAGCATTCCACCAAATGCGTGCAGCTTTGACTAGCATGAATATTGCACAATCCACTCAGTCTTTGTCTTCATACTTGAGATGATCAAATATCGCCTCAAGAGCTTTGACCCACTCTACAGCCACCAATGGATCAGGGCTTCCTGCAAATTCAGGGGGATCCATTCTCTTCAAAGCAGTAAA
>NW_027356030.1:0-829 GCF_012295235.1 Primulina huaijiensis | reverse complement strand
CAAACATACTGAAAAATATGCACAAGGACTGTAAAACATGAAAATTGGTGAATGGAACTCAAAACCATAAAACACTCTTTCGAGAGTCATTTTGGCATCTTTCACCGTAAATTCTCGTACGACCTCTAAACTCGACCAAATCGCAAACGGTCAAAAACAAGACTTTCCTAACCCATTAAGGTAGTGTCCAGTCCAAGGCCATGGGCTAAAAGCCAACCAAGAACTCAAACCAACCTCATGAACCGAACTCATAGTTGCTGTCAAAATGCAGCAGTGGCAGTTTGTGTATATGTGAAGTAAACACTGAAAATAATGGCCCTTGGCTTGAACCATCAACCAGAGACTGTTACCAACATCCTAAGGCATGGCCTGGACCATGGCTAAGGGCTAAAAGCCAACCACAACCCAAGAAAAAACTCATGACATTACCAAGCTTCTACCGAGGACACAAAATTCTGTGCAGTGAGATGTATTGAATTGTTCTATTGTCTTGTGTCGTTCCGGTGATTATTTGATCGACCATGGCTCAATCTAGACATGATGGAGTGTTGTATGAACCATGGCTACGGGCTAGGAGCCAACCATAATCCAATCCACACCCCAAAACCGAAACACACTCACACAGGAAATGGAAAAACCAAAATATGTTCTTGTGTTGTTGCTTAAAAATTTTGAGGGAACCATGAACCAAAACTTGAAAGGACACTTTGGTCACGTCTTAGACATGTCAAGGGAGAGTTCTAACCATGGCTACAGCCCCTAGGACAGCCAGGATTCGAACAGTCCTTAAACAACTCAATGACAGAAAATCGTGACCCAATCTGTGGCT
>NW_027356029.1:0-349 GCF_012295235.1 Primulina huaijiensis | reverse complement strand
CTCTATTCCAGTAGATTCTTTTCAAGGTGGAGATTCTGCTGGCTGTTCCCCGTCACGCCCTCCGTCTTCTTATCTTGTCTTTGAGGCTCTTGTAGAGGATGTCCTTATTGAGC
The DNA here is from genome assembly GCF_012295235.1 of Primulina huaijiensis. Lineage (NCBI taxonomy): Eukaryota > Viridiplantae > Streptophyta > Magnoliopsida > Lamiales > Gesneriaceae > Primulina > Primulina huaijiensis. The sequence continues at coordinate 236 of NW_027356029.1, read as the reverse complement.
CCGAGGTTGTGGTGACTCAGATGCCTACCCCTCCAGTTATTTCTGTGGTTGTTACTTCCGTTCTTGCAGATGATGCTCAGGGGTCTAGTTCTGGGGCTAGCACTTCTCTGGTTGATGTTGTTCCAGTGGTGCTAGACCCGATGCTTGTTTCCACTGCTCCGACACATATGGTAGTTTCTAAAGCTTCTGGGTCCATTATTCCGTTACCGCTTGATCTTGGGAGTGGTCCTCGAGTG
>NW_027356028.1:0-700 GCF_012295235.1 Primulina huaijiensis | reverse complement strand
TTATGCATCTTAGCATGTTGTTCTTCCCTTCTATTTCTGTTGTCTCGCGTATATCTCTTCTGAACAGGTCTAGAATTGTAGTACTGGTAGTTTTTAACCTTCATAGGAGGTTGTCTTCCTGAGTTGAATCCTCTACTGGATCCAGAAATCTGGTCAACTCTTTCCTTAGGTTCAACATAACCCAGACCATAATGCATCCTTCTGCTCATCTGATTTACATTCCTTTCAATTGAAGCAGTAGGTACTTCTGGTTTCTGTACCACATTGGATTTCACCAAATGAATGTACTTTCCTTTGCACATATCCAGTTTTGGCTTAGTATTCTTTTCAAAAGTGCCTTCATCATTACAAAATCCGAGCCCACTTCTGTCTCCAGATTGTTTTCGTAACTCTTGCATCTTTTCGAGTGAAATAGAGGACTTATTCCAAGCATTCACCAGCAGCGATAACTTCTGATTTTCAGAAAGCATCATCTGGTAATCTGCTTTTACTCTTTCATTCTCAGTTTTTAATTTACTCATCTCAACTTGTAAATCATTACAGCTGTCTGCTTGCAAGCAAGTTAACTTACTGTTCTGATTTCTTAAGTTCTGATTTTCAATCTTAACTTCCTCGAATGATTGAGAAAGTCTCGAATACTCTTCTACCATGTCGAGTAATGCTTTGACTTAATCAGTGCGTGTAAATTCATTAGAGTCAA
>NW_027356027.1:0-551 GCF_012295235.1 Primulina huaijiensis | reverse complement strand
TGTGATGCAGATAAGAGCGACGAGCCGGGACGTTGATTGAGACCGAAGTCATATGCATATAGAGATGGAAGAAGGAAAGATTATTTTTAAACCTTCTTTCCTTCAAGAAAAATTTTAAATTCCGCTGTTATTTTATGAAATCGGGTCAGAGCGTTACATTTAGTGGTACTAGAGCCAGGTTCTTCGGACCAATGCATAGGACTTCGTCTACTTTCAACAGTCCGGGTATGTCTTCTTCTACATCTAATTATTGTCATTGGTTGATATGTATTATGTGAGCACATTGTAGGAGTATGTCTCCTAAGAGAAAGGCTTCAGAGGGTGAGGATAGTTCTTCCTCTAGAGTTGTTGATGAGTTCGGCAAGCTACAGAAAGAGCTTGTCCATAGTGAGCAGATCCAACAGTTGTTACGTTTGCAAGGAACAGGCCATGGTAGAGGTCAAGGGAGAGGCCAAGTGGCTCAGGCAGTTGGGACCGATGGGATCTTTACTGCTTTCAAGAGAATAGATCCGCCGGAATTTGCAGGAAGCACTGATCCATTGGTGGCTGTA
>NW_027356026.1:0-488 GCF_012295235.1 Primulina huaijiensis | reverse complement strand
ATATTAAAATATCATCAATATAAACAATTATAAAATTGCTATATTTATAAAAAAAAATATCATTCATAATTTGTTGAAATTCTGAAGGAGCATTTTTAAGTCCAAATGGCATTACTGTCCATTCATAATGTCCTATTGGAACATTAAAAGCAGTTTTATATCTGTCAGATTCTTTAACTTGAATCTGCCAAAATCCTGATTTTAAATCAAATTTAGAAAATATGATTGCATTAACTAGTCTATCTAATAAATCTTTTTTATTAGGAATAGGATGCCTAATCCATTTTAAAACCTTATTAAGGGGTTTATAGTTAATGACTAATCTAGGAACACCTCTTTCCCGCTCAGAGTGTTTATTAACATAAAATGCAGTACAAGACCAAGGAGATTGAGAAGGTGTTATTAAACCTTTTTCTAATAAAGAATGAATTTCTTTCTTACACAATTCTAAATATTCAGAATTCATTTGACAAGGACGAGCCTTGGTA
>NW_027356025.1:0-281 GCF_012295235.1 Primulina huaijiensis | reverse complement strand
GAAGGTGAGACCTTCTTGAGGATGAACAATGGAGCAAGAGTTGTTACCAAGGCCATAGGAGATGTTTACTTGCTTTTAAACAATGATTTTAAGTTAATTTTAAGAGATGTTTTGTTTGTACCTGAATTGGTGAAAAACGTTGTTTCCATTTCTATGCTTGATAAAAATGGATTTTCTTGTTTATTTAGCAAAGGTGTTTGCAACATTTACAAGAACGAATGTTTAATTGGTACTGAAGAACTTGAAAAGGATCTCTACACCTTAAAATTGAAAGATATTCC
>NW_027356024.1:0-597 GCF_012295235.1 Primulina huaijiensis | reverse complement strand
AGCGCCAGTGCATGCTAAGGGTAGCCTTCGGACAGAACATTCCGCACCCGAGCGGTAACGTTTGACCGCTCGAGCGCCAGGGTAGAACAAAGTTGATATCCGGACAGAGAATGCCGCGCCCGAGCGGTATATTTCAACCGCCCGAGCGCCGCCTGAAATACACAAAAATTCTGAAGAAGCCACGTACGAGATTTGCATGCAATATATATATGTTATTCACTCTCATTTCCTCCACCTTGCAACCAGCACCACCGAGAGAAGAATTCAAGAAAGCTCAAGATCCTCACATATTAGACATTTGATTGTGAAGAATCCAACCATCTGATTTTCGATCCGAGTTTAGATTCTTGTTCCTCTCCTTAAGAGCTATCAAAGGATGTATGTTTCTTTACATTTCAGCACGGTTTGAAGTTTAGATGTTGGGGAAATTGTGATATGATTCCTATTATGTGTTGGTATGATAGTGGTAATCTTATATTCGATACCGGATCGAAGAAATGATATCGTATGCAATTTATATGAAATTCCAGCATCTATTGGGTGGAAATTATACAGATTTTGGATCTTGATATATAGATTGTGATGGTTGTGATTTGT
>NW_027356023.1:0-469 GCF_012295235.1 Primulina huaijiensis | reverse complement strand
GTAGGTGTTGGTTTGGATTGTGGTTGGCCTAGGGCCCTTAGCCATAGTTCAAATCACACCTTAGGATGTTGGTAAGAGGTTCTGGTTGGTGGTTCAAGCCCCAATGGCCAATAGTCTCGAAAACGAAGCAAGGAAGCGCAACAGCTGCTGCTGTAATTTCCTGGACAGAAACTGTGCCTTCGGTTCAGAGGTGTGTTTCGAGTTCTTGGTTGGCTTTTAGCCTATGGCCTTGGACGGGACAGTACCTTATTGAGTTTGGAAGGTCATGTTTTTGGTCGTTTGTGATTTGGTTAAGTTTAGAAGTCGTACGAGAATTTACGGTGCAATGTGCCAAAGTGACTCTCGAAAGAGCGTTTCATGATTTTGGCCTCCATGCACAATTTTCGTGTATTACAGCCCTTTGTATATATTTTCCAGTATTTTTGATGTATTTTAATCATGACTAAACGATGGTTCGACGTTGGTTCGG
>NW_027356022.1:0-442 GCF_012295235.1 Primulina huaijiensis | reverse complement strand
CCCGATTGTAATTTCGGGTAGTAATCTACTACCCGAAACCAACCCGAATTTTTAATATCGGGTTCGGGTAAAAATTTAAGAAAAAAACCGGTTGGGTCGGGTACCCGATACCCGATCACAAACGCCCACCCTTAGGCATAACGGTACAATCTCAAAATACCGGCAATACAAAATCAGTATATACCAATCTCAATATCTCATAATCAATCAAGAACATAATCTGATATCAAATCTGTATAATCTCATCAAATCAAATCTGAAAAATCATAACAATTTCATATGTTATCCGTTCTTTGATCTGGTTTCGATTATACGATGTCTAATATCTCAAGAACACCATATATTAATCATATCTGATTCCTTCAATATCATATTTTCAAACCATATCAAAACATAGGAAAACTTACGTCCTTGTGAAGCCTTTGTCGAGAGGATCACAGTA
>NW_027356021.1:0-556 GCF_012295235.1 Primulina huaijiensis | reverse complement strand
TAAATCATCCCATTACTAAACCATGATCTTTATTTATTTGTAACTAGGAATTAAATTGAAATGATAAAAGATTTTATTTAAATTTTATAATTTGATTAAATATAAGGGTTAATGGTTGGACATAAGGTTTAAAGACGAACCAGGAAATAGTAAACACAAGGTTCGAAGTTAATTAAGAGGCATAAATTCATGTTGTAGCCCTTCAGCCTGCTTAGCCGAGAGATGGCGTTTAAGGCGTTCATGTGTGATTTTTATGAATTTATGTTTCTGAAGTTGTCTTCGGGAAATCCTCTGTTGTTTAATTTCTCTGGTATATCTTTTGTAATTCCTTTTATGTTTTGTAAAATTGCCATAGCTGAACCTTATATTCATTCTTATTCTGGAAATTAAATACCTCCTTTTATTAGTTCAGTGATTCGAATATGGTATATAGGCTGGAAACCAATAATCTCCATGTGTGCGAAAGCCACTAAGGAAACATTTGGTAAAACAATGCCACGTATCAGATTCGATTTGTATTCCAAGGAAACCAATAATCTCCATGTGTGCGAAAGCC
>NW_027356020.1:0-285 GCF_012295235.1 Primulina huaijiensis | reverse complement strand
CCCTGAACCCTGAACCCTGAACCCTGAACCCTGAACCCTGAACCCGGAACCCTGAACCCCAAACCCCAAACCCCAAACCCCAAAACCCAAAACCCTAAAACCTAAACCCTAAACCCTAAACCCTAAACCCTANCCCTAAACCCTAAACCCTAAACCCTAAACCCTAAACCCTAAACCCTAAACCCTAAACCCTAAACCCTAAACCCTAAACCCTAAACCCTAAAACCCTAAACCCTAAATTAAAACCAGACCCAACTTGAAAAAATGCTCTCCACTAAAAAAAAC
>NW_027356019.1:0-219 GCF_012295235.1 Primulina huaijiensis | reverse complement strand
CAGAGTCAGAGACCGCCACAGCCCGCCGCCCAGTTTCCATCACCTTCTCCTCGATTTGAGAGTGGAAGCAGTAGTAGTGGCAAGAAAGATTTTCTGAAGGCGAGAGGGAGACAGTTTAAGAGATCAGGGAGCAGTTCGTCGAGCTCCAGTGGGTCGCGACAGAGAGGTCCTGGTCAGAGTTTAGAGTATACAGGGGTTTACTGTAGTTCTTGTGGAGGT
>NW_027356018.1:0-310 GCF_012295235.1 Primulina huaijiensis | reverse complement strand
CGTTAGTGTAAAAAAAAGGCCACCCAACCACTCGCGGAAAGAATTTGTAAATTGGTAATACACACTTGAAATATAGGAAAAGTCTTGGTCCATAAATAACGTATATAGAATATATTTTTTGTTTCTGATCGCTAGCCCTCGCGATCCAACTAGAAATATCTTAAGAGAGGGGCGTAGGATTAGAGGGTGTCACCAAGAAATCCTCTAGAATAAAGGAATTGAAACTTTCGGATGCAATAGTTTATTCTTATTTCAAAGATATCAAAGTCGTAACGCTAGTTTGTTTATTGATCGGTTTCAGCGCTTGGTG
>NW_027356017.1:0-452 GCF_012295235.1 Primulina huaijiensis | reverse complement strand
ACCCTCGGCCAACACTTGGCTCGACGGGCACCTACTCTAACATTTGCATATATCATAAAGCATCAAAATTCATTCATGGTATTGAAAACCATTTGTTATACCCATATGAGCAGCAATAATAAACCCCAACTTATAACACAAGGCGAGAAACTATGTGTGAAGCGATTTGCTTGATTCTAGGCTGTGAAAAACACACGAGACTAATTAAATATCCTCATTCCCCATCATAGTTTCGAAATTCACCTAGGTTGTCATCTACATCAATAAAAACACGAATTTTATTAATACTTACAACCCTAGTGATGATACCCCAATAGATAGTAAATGCAAAGATAAAACCTGGTATTTATAGTAGAGGATGCGATGATGATCTCGTTCTTTGTGCTGATCATTAATTATAGTAGGATGGCTGATTATACCCTATTGTTCTGACATGTCAAATCTCATACTAG
>NW_027356016.1:68792-104893 GCF_012295235.1 Primulina huaijiensis | reverse complement strand
AGCACGGATCAGTGGAGAGCTTTTAGACAAGAACCTGATCAAAACGGTACCATATATGTTAATTATTTTGTTGGAATATTTCGCATCTCGAAAATGTGATGGATTCGAACATACCTTTTGATGGAATGCCAATCATTCAAAGAGAATGCATCGACATGGCGAAATGAAACAGCTGAACCAAATCCAGCAACACTAACTAACTTTTCTTCATCGTTATTATGAAAACCAGGAACGATGGACGATTCGCGGCCAGAATAATAGCTGCGAGGGAGCATGGGATCCATGCTCTGAGAACGAAGCCAATCCAGTGCCTCGATGTGCTCGTCAATCGGCACCTTTTACAAAAACCATATTGAACATTTATAATTAGATTCAGAGAAATTATATACATTGAACTCATGCTCAAGAATAACAGTACTAATATATATAGTATGTTGCATGTGTTTGAGTACGATTTAACAAATTATATTTTGCATGATATCTTGTTTTTGTTCTCTTCTCTCCAAAAATAATAAAAGCATACAAAGTTTTGATTCTGAATCACTCGCTTTTATTCTTCTTCATTTCGTATGAAACACAGTAGGATTTTTATATATCAAACACGGGCAGAGAATAGAATCATGGATAGAGAAACATATATATTCAAATACATAGATTAAAGAATTCGTAGATCAATTAAAAAATTCTGTATGCATGAGTGATGCGTCTGCTTGTGTGTACTTATTGAATTGCATGCATTGTTTTTATATTAATTCATAAAATATGTTTGTTTTGGAATGGAAACATTTTGAATACGATATTGGCAGTAGATTCCAAACTTGAACGTGCCGAGATTGTTCGATTTATATTCCAAGCCAAAGGCACGTAATTAATTTAAATTCTGATCAAAAGTTTCTTTAAACCGATAAAAATAGTTTACATGAATCCAATCGTGGAAACATAACAAAGAAAAATATATGTTTCTGATTTTTGTATGATAAAACACGGAATATATATACCTCGAGACGAATAATCCCTGATCCAAGTTGTGATGGGTTCGACTTCAAGTCGTAAATGGCTGAGTTGAGACGATCAGCAGCCGAAGCTGGCGTTGGTGCTATTGGAAATGTTTTGGTCTCAATGGTACCAACTGGTGCTCTAGGATCTTCACTTTGGCAACCATTCATGGATAACGAAGATAGATCCTTATATTTCTATGAACATTCAAAGAAAATATTAGCTCGCGCACATGTATATAATATTTCGAAAACAAGAAATATTTTCTTCTGCGAAGTTTGAATTCTTACATTATTCGCGAAATGAACCAAATGTTTGGCATGTGCTACCGGGGACGAAAAGGAGGTCCGTTTCGTGGAATTGATGTTTGAAGAATGGGCAATGCAATGGTTAAGTATTGCTGCCATTTTTGCTATATTATGTGCAAGATTGTGTGATCTTGTCTGTTTTATGTATCTTGTGTTTTTTCTGTTGTCTTGAGATATTTGTACGTAGGAGATATATATAGTAGTACAACAAACTCGAAGTCCAATTTAATGGGTTAGAAAATAAAGATTTTTTGACTATATTTTGTTTAATATTCATATTTTTTTCTCGGACTCACTATATGCCGCCTAGGAGGAAATTACTTGCATCATTTTTTATTTTTATTTTGACCAAATTATTTCAGTCATTCCAAATCATATCGTTTTGATTACTCTTTGAATTAACTGTGTATGTATCAAAAATTAAATTTTATTGCTTTTTTTTTCATACAATTTTCGATATACTAAGTTTTCAAAGTTTTATTTAAACTTAATTGCACTAACTTAAAATTTTTTTTTTCCACTTTCACTCTTATTTCGTTGGAGTGTTGATGTGACACTAGAAAATACTGACATGATATTGAAAATTGTTGATCTATCTAATGTTATGTAAATAATTAGATCAAAATAATCGAAAATTAAAACTTTGAAAAGACTTAACGCTTGATGAACTATTTATTCAAAAAGTCGACCTAATAGTCGATATATACAAACTCAATTGATTTGTTGTTTATATATTTTTATTTAAAAAAAAAAAAAGTTATTTCTCGATGGACTTAATAAGTCGTCAATTTCACACGATCTATTTTTTAAAAAAAAAAAAGAAAAAGAAAAAGAAAAAGAAAGAAAGAATGATCGCAGTCAATTTTTTGTTGGAATAACTTGGTAGGACCGTCATTGGAAAAGCAATAAAAGAGCTTAAACATGCATGAGGGGTTGGTCTTTGTTTAGACTAACTAATGGTCTACGTACTTGATTATATATTATGCCGTATGTGCTACGTTTTTGTTAATTTTATTTTAATTTTTGTAATAATAATAATAATAATAATAATAATACGATTTCCAAGTCAAAAATGAACTGAACACCCACCAATTAGGACGTAATATGATTCAATTTGGTACTGTACCGAATAAAACAATTCATAAAAAAGAGTCAACAAAAGACAACATCGTATCAGGACTTCAACCCACTCAGGTAAGTCAAAACATGTGTTTTTGGAGGGGAAGAAATAGATAAGTTGATCTATACAAATTTGATTTTTGAAATAAAAAAAAAAATCAAAAGAACTACTTTTTTTGTTAAAATAGGTATATTGTTTCTTTTCTTTTTTTGGTTAACCAAATTGAGGTCATTTTTTCACTTAAGTTTCAACAGATTCGTCGATCCAAAACTTGATTTTTGACAATTTTTATTTTATTTTTAAGTGAACTAAATTATATTCCGACTTTTTTAAATGCAAAAATGATATATTGGTGTATCAAAGCTCTATATTTTAATACTATATATCATATGGTTATCATTTGATTTTCATTAAAAAAAAATAATGTGTTTTTACATGTATATTTAATATATCAATATGGAAAAGATGATCGAATTATTCCATTTGCAACTGTTTGTCAAGGACAAATGATCAGATTGAATTTTTTTTCCCAAAATCACGTCTAACGGGTACGGGTCAATATTTTCTTCTCATTTTTCCAAAATAAAAAATATATAAATTTTATTTTATTTTGATTTTTTTCCCCAAAAAAATACCTACATCTTGAATTATACTATGTTCATATGTACAATTATCCCATTTTATTTATTTATTTTTTGCTTTAAAACATCTGGTAGACAGTATAAAGTACTGTATACATGATGTAACAGACATTTACTTAAGACAATAAAATCAAGTCCACAAATTATTACTCAATTAATTTACCAATTCACAATAGTCACACCATAACTAAAATATGTTTCATGTAATAATACATATAGTAATTAAAAAAAACAATTTTCAAATCCAATTAAATAATGATTTCAGAATATATGCCATGGCACACCATCAAATAAATTTTCCCATTATATTATTGGAGTCAATTTGATTAATTAATAAAGGGGAATGAACCATATCAAGTGTATCACACTCATTAAACTAAATCTTTACTTTTCTAAATAAATTAATTGATTTTTCTTAATGAAAAAAATAAAAATAAAAGTTAAAAGTTAGCAGACATTATTCACAAGACAGGTTAGGCGTGCTATAAATTACTGCTTCCGAATTTGAAAAGTCATTGCCGAGTTGCAGTCAATAATTAGAAAATACCACGAAGCATGCTGAAATGACTCAGGTAATATTTTAATTTAAATTTTTTTAATAGTATCTTTTCTGATAATTTATTTCAACTTGTATAGTTTCATTTATGCAACCTTCTCGCTAACGACGTTCAAAAATTGCCATTTTGTAATGCTTCAATAACCATACATAGATAATGGACCTAATTGATCCCTAATGGACCTAAAATTTGGTTGAGTAGACAATTTATGCAGCCTTCTCGCTAACGATGTTCAAAAGTTGCCATTTTGCACTCTTTTTTCATATGGCAGAAACAAACGGGTACACCGCGAAGGAACTCCTGACTTCTTTGTATTTCATAGGAAATAGCATATAACAAGCACAATTCAACCTCGAGTTTAAAACAGAATCACAAAAAACATTCAATGTCATAAGATTCTTCTCTACATTTATACACCGTACATGTCTACAATTCCAAATGTCGGATCTTGATTAAAAAAAAAAAAAAAAAATCGAGCATAGAATCCATAAACCTATAATAAGAACCTTTAGCAGAACTAGATGTGGATTATCTTTGGCTTTAAATGTACGACGCCATCAAAAGAGAGCAAAATACCCAGCCTAAAAGAATTTCAGGTTGGCACATGTATGCTCACAATTTACAGGTTACAACAAAGCAAAACCGCACAAAAATTATGTGTATTATTCCTCATCCAAGTCAACCCCATGAATTTTTTGTCGCCTTTTATCAAAAACAGCTCTGAAAGCCTCGCGCTCAGCGCGTAATTGGTCTTGGAATATTTTTGGTCTCTTTGATCCAACGGTTCTTTGGGCGAGCTTATCTTCCTCTGGCAGCGGATTTGACTTCTGCAACCACAAGTCAAAACAGATCAGCTAAAACCTTCAGAGGAGCATACTTTTACTTAGACCTTGCAGCAATGTCAGCAAGGCCATGGTGCAACTCAGTCGAGTTCAAGTGGGGCTAAATGTTATCACACGTTTATCGACCTCAAATATGTATTTTAGTACAAAACAATCAGGTAGAATGGAAAGTGCTGTACAATAAACAAGATGAGCAGCAATCTCACCAAGTTGTAACCAGAACCAGGACCGATTACTAAAGATACATTTGCTGTTTTTGCAGCACCTATTGAAAAACCAATACTGCCAACCTGGAGAGACCATGATCCAAAAATATCATAAAATGTTGACAATAAAGGTGATCATCTAACTTATCGAAGACAAACAATGGAAGTTCAAGATTCCGAACTAGTATTAAGTTTGTTACACCTTATAAAAAACTTTTAGTTTTATTAACGAGTATAGAAGCCCTCAAATTTTATTTTGAAGCTCATGTGCATCCACCTTAAAAGTTTTACAAAACCCTGAAACATCTTCAAGTGTTGCTTAACACCAAAGTTTAAAGTTTAATTTGAAACGCACTCCAGATGACTTGTCTAACTAATGAAAAAGACAGCAGTTGTTTACCTGATCAGCCCAACATACAGATTTACCTTGGTTGCTGTATGATTTAGTTAAACCAGAGAGAGCACTCAAATTTACCCTGGTTACTTCAGCTTTTTGCACATCATCCTCGTCCAAATCATTTGACCATTTGCTCTTTCCCAATTCTGTCACCACCTCTATCTGATATCGTTCGACAGCATCCAACTTCTGCTCCTCTTTTGATGTTCCTAATTTTTTTTAAAAAATAACATACTAAATTATACAAAACATGGATTCTTTCAAACTAGCACACAAAAAAATCTCAATAACCATCACCAACCCCAAATCCTTATTTTTTGGATAAGAAAGGATGTAGATTGATGATAAAATGTATCTTCAGCAAACAAGACATCCTTCTAAAATAATTGTAAATGATTCACTGACATCCTGTCTATGATCAGGACAAATGCTACTAAGGATTCAAACAGAAATGAGTTGTCACCCAGTTAACAAGAAATAATGGGTTAGTTGAACAAGGTGTACATGTTTTTTGCTCAATAATTTCCCATGAAATTATGAAGTAACAATACGATAAGTCTAACATCTACAGGTGACCAAAGCGACTAACTACCTAAAATCAAACCAAACTCCACTATTGTTTTTATCTTTTACTTTCCCATCCGTTGTTTTTATCTTTTACTTTCCCATCCATTTGACGCCATCGAGATGTGAAATAAACTCTGGGATACTATCAGCTAGCAGTACAAGCTGCTTGGTATGATGGTAGTTTGAGACAATAAAGTGATGTAATTGTTACAGCAATAAAGACAGTGATGGATTGCATGGATAATATAACTCTATGATAAAACGGCTATCTGAGAATACAGATCTTTAGATTGAGCAATTGCATCATAAATTGCAGTCCAGATATTTTTCAGCCATTGTCTTTCATGCATGTCGATACTCGATACCAAGGAACTAGATATAGACCTATAATTGAAAACCAAGAAAATAAGTGAACTCAAGTAATACCATTGGCAGCTAGATTACCTTTAGAAAGTTCTGTGTTTTCAGCACTTGCATCTTCTGAACCAGGGAGGCCCCCGATATGATCTCCATCTTCTGTATCCATGTCAACCTAAGGAAATTCAGGTGATTTCCATAAACATTATTTCCCAGAATGATAGAATAGCAAAGATCTTGGCTTAACGAAGAATAAACCAACATAAATGGTTGAACTTTTAGAGCTGTAAAAGATGAAAAAAGAAAAAAGGAACCCAACAGCAACGTGCGCAGTGAAATTACCTCTTGAATCCCGTTTTCCTCCAAATCATCTCCATGGATTAAAGACTGAAATATAATCAAATAGTGAACGTCAAGGTTAAAATTCACAGAAATGCAAATATCTTCAGTCTTGACAAATTATTGTGAAGCAAACTCTTGGTGCAAAAGGGGAAAACTAAAGTATTAATATTTAATACCCTGACGTCTAGCTTCAGGTATAAGGACGGTGCCTCCTCCCATTGCTTAGCCATATTTTGTATGTCATTTTGAGTGAAACAATGAATATTTCTTGCAGCACAGCCCTGCGACCCACATTGAAAAAGAATTTCCATTAAAGAACACTAGCAGTAAAATATATTTTCAACTTCCAATTGATGGAAGGTTCCAACTTCCATGGCAATTACAAACAAGGGAAAAGAACGGGGAGTGGTTTAGTAAAGTCAACCCACAACTAAAAGAACAGACGCTCAACAGAACAAAACTACATTTCTAATCTGATGCACGGCACTTCTTCTTACAACACAACGTATATAGTAAGCTAGCCCAGAGTCATTTCATGTAATATTAGGTAAACCCTCTCTCTCTCTGATTTCACAAAGCATATTTAACCCATCATTTTACTTTACCAGTGGATATAACGCACTATATAACAAACAAATAACTCGAATAAATAACCATGAAGCGCTACATGAGAAAGTATCAAAATCCAAACAAGAAACTGACCGCCGGATCTTTGTATGCGGCTTCTAGTAAGTAAACCTCGTAACCAGATCTCTGCAATTAAGAATTGAAACATTTTAAGCAGGAAATGACTGTAAAATATCATGCCCCACAAATGATCGCAAAAGTACAAAAATATAACACAGTAACACGGGATGAATAGAGAAGCTCAACTAGCAACAGGAGAAAGGCACAATATTTCAAGTCGAGCCAACCAAAATGTCCGAAAAGAAAATGCAACAATCATCTTTCAGAAAGGTTTTACATGTGATAATCAAATTGTAACAAGAAAAATGTGCATAAAACCTTTAGATATGTTTCCATTTCCATATATTGCTGTAGGACGATCAAGATGTTAAAGTAATACATCAATTAATTCAGTTCGGTAATTCAAACCAAATTGCCAAAGGAATAAACAGCACTCCCATGTTACTTTTTAAACTGCAAATTCGAGTTGACTAGTAAATAGAGTTGGTTTTTTCGAATTATATCATGTTTTCCTTGTGTTAATGCCAAGTCATACCGATATATCTAAAACCCTCACACAGCTCACACTGAATTCATTCAAATTTAAATCATGTAACCCAGATGTCTCTGAACCATTTGTCATTTTAAATCAATAACAAAACGAGAAAAAATGTCCAGTGGAGAGAGCCATCATATGTAATAAAACAACAATGGATCCTAGCTATAAGAAACATATCCGAGATTGTAGATTTGGTATGACCTTAAAGTTTGGTGAAAATTATGAGGCTGTTTAGTGTTGATAAAAAAGTTATAATAAATTTTACAAAGAAACACTACCATATGGAGTGGTGGGGATGTAGGTGAAGCGGTTAACAATTTTTTAACGCACCACTAAACCCGAACTTGACAGTTACTAAAACTATGAAATTGTCTGTACTATTGAAAATAGCAAGACTGGAGACCAGTCAAATGGGTTGTTTCACAAACAATGGAAAAGCCTGGAATACGTTCATAGGAACAAACTGTAAAAAGAAATTATACTCCCATGGTTTATCTACAAAATAAATTAACAGAGTATAATTAAAACAGTGTTCTTTCCATAAAATAAAACTAAAACAATCGTATGATGATTCTGATCACAATGCGGTATGCGTCGAACATTCACAAAACAGATATTTCACCCCCATCAAATTTACCAAGAACAATAATCTTGCATGAATTCATCCCTAAGCCTACTACAGGTGTAAACTTGGTCAGGGAAAGGAATTGCAAAAATTTAAAATATATTACGTGCATTTAATGACACTTTGTTTTTGCAATTTCATCCAATAAAATTAAATGTAAATGAAAAAAGGAATGTATCATCGATATTATCATTGATATAGAGTGAGAAAAATGTTCATGTAAGACAGGAAGGAAGTTTCTGCTGCTTTCTGCTCACATGCAGATGACTTTGCTGAGTTTCTCTAGAGGATGATAAATTATCAAAAAGGTGGAACAAATACTGTTCTAAAGGAGTATAGGTACTTTTATGTCCCATATATACTTTTAAGTCATCCTAACGATATCAGCAATAGGTCAAACAAAAGATGATGAAACAACCCTGGAACAATGAAGTTGAAATATAGGCCATGTTTTGATTATCTTTCATAAATTGCCTGGCTGTAACAAATCATAATAAAATTCTCAACTGCATAAGATTTAGCTTGTAAGTTGTAACTATACACTAAACTTGATTGAAGATCTCAAATTCTGAAAGCCATGACATTGAATACACATATGAAAAAGCCGTTATACAATCACCAGAAACCACACAATGGATCTGCCAACACCATTCAGACAAAATATATCAATAAAATATGATGGTAATACATCATCTCAATCTGATTAGTTCACTTTGCAAGCTGGTTTTGCTTAAATAAGATAAGGTGAGCTGGTTCTGCTTAAATAAGATAAGGTGATGACTAATGGCTATTAATTTCACAATTATAAGCAACATAATTACTTTTAGTCGAATCCAAGGATTAAACCAATACTTCCCCAAGCATATGTCATTTTATTCTGTAAATTTAAAAATGGGGCATGTTGCATCCAATCAAATGCCAACGGTCAGATATAACAGGTTTAAATTAATGGAAACAAGGGAGTGTCCAAGACATTCAGATGGAAAAAAATGGAAAGGATCACCTTTCAATGAATTGAAAACATGAACCACAGAACAGAAAACTTAAAAACCCATTATTCGGGAATATTCAGATAATGACACAGTTATTACATGGAATGTACGCAAGGTTTCTCTTTGAATATGAGGGTTTGTTCACAGAAGTTCACAGACTACCGTAATCAGAATTACAAAATATTTATAAATCTGTCATTGAAATAATGTAATGAAAATCAGGGTGAACTGAGAAGCAGGTAGGAAAGGGTAATTCAAAGTTCTTGTAACAAGCATGGAAGGACCACAAAAATTTGAATTCCATAGTTGTTCCAAATTTTCGTAATCGTAAGTTCAAAAACTGGAAAAGCACAACATTGAAGAATCGCTATAGAAGTTATAAAGAATTTCAAGGAAAATAATTATCATTTTTTTAACGGTGCTATTTAGTTCAACTTCCGCATTCTACACAGACCAAGGGATCTCATAGATGGTAAGTCATCTACAATACAACCAAACAGGCAGAAAGAAGTCAGAAAGACTAATAACCATACATGGACAGTCGTAAGATTGGAGAAAAATCTCTTCTCACACTATTCATTCAATATTTTTTTAGTAGCTCTGTAAGTATGACGTCAAGACACCCGTTAAACCATAACAAACTTAACTTGCTACATAAAATCCACAAAATAAGACCAAGAGATAATGGACCTCTAAGTTTTCCCAGAAAAGAGAGCAGCACACATTGAGAGACCAAAGTTCAGAGAATGATGATACCTTTCCAGTTGCCCAAAATTGAGCAAAATCAGCTACCCGCAGATTGCGGTCATCCACTAAGATGAAGCACAAATAGCATCAAGAAATGGATCAATTGCCAAATAAACTGCATCTGTAGTTAGTCAAACTGAAGCAGCGCAAAGGCACTGCATGACCATTTAAGCTATAAGAAGACTATGCCTTTCAACTATTTCTGTGTGTAACTATCCTATGGTGAAAGAAAATACTTTATAAGTCCAAACTGAAATTTTTCAAGATACGCATCATGAATGAGTCGACAGACTTGTAGGATGCAAACTGGCATCACCAAAATGTCAAAGCCACAATCAGCAGCATAAGAAACACCAACATTACTTTTGCTACTCAGACAAGGTGAAAACCGAAATGAAAGTAAAGTTTAAAATAAATTGCACATCATTGTATCAAAGAACCATAACCCACCAGTGCCTTTAATATAAATATTATCAAAAAATGGACATTAAAAGCAAGAAAACAAGGAAATTCGTGTTTTGAAAATAACTTGTGCTCTGCACAACAAAGTCATACCAATTACAAAGGAGAAAACCCCTTCATCAAGGGTCTTTTTAAATGCCTTCAGCATGCTTGACCGATAAGCCTGATTGACAGACACAATGTTATAGCAAGAATAATAAATGCAATGATAACAGTTAAGGAGAGGATATCAAGGTACTAAATCCATATTCACAGTAAAAATTTCACCAAAATTTCTCCGGTTCACGAGATTGAAAATTAATTTAACAGGCTAAAGGAGCATTTCTAATTAATTGCATACCTACAACTTATAAAACTGTGTGCTCACAGCACAACCCTTTTAACTTAGGGTGTTTCATTACATAATATAGGCTACAATAAATAACATAAAATCAAATGCTTATTCTCGGAATACACTTCCTTGCTAGAAGCTTTCTATCTTTTGCAACTACTTAACATTCATCTCACTCAAATACAAAACAACTAGGATTAATCCAAGTTCCAATTCAAATTAGACCCGATCGGAAAATTTCAATTTTACACCAACCAAAGGATGTTTAAATAATTCCTTCAGCATTCGCTTATTTTCAGAAAACATGCTCTTCCCGAGTAAGTTTACAGTGGAACAGCAACCACTTCGAGTTATCACAGCAGAATCAACTTCATGAGATATCCTGGCTCCTTTTGGCTATTAAATTACCTACTTCAAATTTTTTACATCATATAGATATGGCTTACCAGAATTTGATTAACAATACCATAAGATCCATTTTACTTCCAACACATTACCTTGTGGTAGAAGTAGTCATAAATTACAACTGTCCTTAATCTCAAAGACAAAAGTTACGGTTGCATGCAGTTAAGGTTATGTGCACCATCAATAAAATGAATATCATAAAGTCGTATGTGTAACTAAATTATTGAATTGATTTTGTCACCTCTTCCATCTCGGGTTCGTAACAGTATTCCATGACCTTCTTAGCTGATTTTTTCCCCCGAACTGAAAAATTAGATTTTGAACCCTCGCTCTCTTCAACCTATACACAGAAAAATTCATTTACATATCATTGATGCATACTTGTCCTAGTTACACGTTAAGACATGAAAACACCTTTTCGACTTCAATCATGAAATAATCATCCATGGAGTGAATCCGTGGAGCACAGCCACCATTTTCAACCTCGAGATCGCGTAACATCTTTGCCAGATAGCTCTTGCCACTGCCTGAGCATAATATATTTGCAAATACTCTTAGCAGATAACAAAACATCGTGCATGCAAAGCCATTAGAATCATCAGAAATCTCATTCACATGTTCAGATAACAAGCTAAACTCCAGTTCATGGACAACCCACCAACCACACACACAGCAGTTAATTTAGAGACCTTTTCAGTGGCAAACAACATGAATAAGAAAAAAGAAAATATAGAGTTCAGTATAAATTTAAAATAATCAAAGGTTAATTTATATGGTAGATATATTTGCTAGAAAAGTAGAATAAACATATGAATAAAACCTGGAAGCCCTCGCAGAATTATGACGATGTGATCTGGACGGCTACTGCGATGTGGCTTCTTTAAAATGTGTGAGGCATCCAAAGATTTGGGCTTCTCTGAGAAGAGATGTTGTGATGGAATATCTTCACTTTCTCTCATATACATCTTGGATGGTGCCAACCGAAAGGCTTGAATTTCCTGAAAAGCGTAATTATAAAATATACATTAAGATCTACAAATAACTTTCCAACTGTAATGAATAATCAAACTAGCAACAATAAGATATATAGCATTCATAAACCTATTAACTTTCTTTAATTACTTCCAGGACACTGCTAAATAAGCAGTCCATGGCCATGTATTTGAACCTATAAACTAAAGAAACTCATATTTGTCAGGTTCCATCTGAATCACAGATAAAGCCTTTAGGATATGCTTTGTTTAGTTTGTTCAACACATAAGACCAAGTAATTCACAACCTCAACGTTCCATCCAACTGTAAACTTGATCAAATCATGTGTTCATGGGTCAAGCTGTCTCAAATTCTATCTGAAGTATGAAGCAACTATGTCATATATAATTAAAATTATGCAATGGAAGATATACAATAATAAAAACAATAGAAAAACCAAACAATCAATCGGAAAGATAAGATTTTTAGAAAGAAAATTGTATTCTTACATATAAATACATCTTTATTTATAATAGTTCTAAAGGTATTGTCAGCACTTTGTCAGTCCTCACAGTGATAAAGTTAGGGTGTAGAAAAGGCTAGATAGTCCCATATGGTTTTCTCTTCCGTGTAATTGTTATTTATACTCACGCATACAATATGACCCAAACACACGATGTAACTCTTTGTTGACCGCCTCGTCACGGGACTTAATTCCACAGTTCCCTCTGCTGCCTTAGTTCCGTTTTTCTTTTTCATAAGCATAAAGATAAAAACATGTCCACAAATAGCAAATGCTACCATTATGTATCCATTATCCAAATTCTACAAAGAGAAGATCTTTCTTAATGCAAAAATCTTCTCGCCACTTCTTATCCACACTTTACTTCCATATAGAAAATATTGTTAACATGATTTTAAAGTATTCCTTAGTAATTGATGATCTAATAAATGATAAAAGGCGTACACAAAAATTTATACAAAAAAGAAATCGGTCTCAAAAAAATCATAATTCATGCAACTTTCTGCACGTATACAGGCAAACCAGGAAAAATGAAAGTAACAGGGGGAGGGGGATTCAAAACTTAACAAACAAGTGTAATCTTAGGTTTTATTCTGAAAGCTGTATTAACCTGTTTGGTAGATCTAAACAAAATTTTGAATGTATCCATTCCAATTACATTTGGACTATTTTTTAGCAATGTAAATTTCTTGCAATCGAACAATAAAACCACTCTTTTTTAATACTAGTGCACTTAGAATTGGCTACAAAAATATTTTCCCTTTTTATTCGAGTTCATTGTCGATCATCTAAGCATTCCTCCTGCACAATCTTGGGTTTGTCGGTATCATTTCTAACATAACCTATATAATACTGTTACACATTCGCCTTTTATCATCCAAAAGGGGACAACATATCAAAACTTTAGCTACCAGCATACCTCAGTGTAATAACCACCTGAATTTGGATTAGCTTTTCTTGAATATTCATTAGCTTCAGATGAGATACCTACAGAAACTACCGGATAAGGTGCCCGTAAAGAGGATGCAGACTCAGCTGGAACTGGAATCAGGGAGCTACCACCGGATGCAGATGATGTGACACCTGGCTTCAACAAGTTCAACCCAGGAAGTTCTACACGGAGTGGCGGTGGCGGTGACATTGGAAGTGGAGGCTGCCCATTATGACCCGGTGATAGCTTCAACTGACCCATGTTCTCATTTGGACCAGATAAACTATAATACTTAGGCTGCCCATTATGACCCGGTGATCGCTTCAACGACTGTGAGATGCATTTGCTAAACTCTGGCTGGCTTTTGCTTGGAAACTTAATTCTCTCTTGTGGAGTCGGTAAAGTATTATGTATGTGCGTTTGATGAACTCCACGGGCCTGATCAAGATTTTTATAACCATCAGCCCTGTCACCATTATTCTCACACACTTGATTCTGCATAAAATTATTCTCACTTCGATCATACTGCAATCGCCCTAACTCCACGATCTCTTTTTGTCTATACTCAAGTTGGGCATCATAATTTCGTTTTTCGTAAATATTACTTTCTTTAAAGTGACCTCTCTCGGTACCCTGGAAAAGATGGCTAAAATTGCTCATCTTCTCGAAAGTGTAAGCTGAAACTTTCTTTCCCGAATCATTGCTGCTATTTAAATCGTAATTCACAGCACCATGATCGCGTATCAATTTCAATCTCCTCTCGTCTTCCCCAGGCGAGTTCATAAAAATGCCGTTCACATAGTGGCCGGGACCAGAACTGTGGCCGGAATAGTCGACTCTCATTCTCTTGGCACCAATCGCCTGGGCATCGTCATAATCTAGCATAGGTTTCAAATTTCCATAAACACCCTCACCAACATTAGAGTTATTGCTCCATGGCCGTGGGAGAATCTGCGGCGGTGGTGCGTAAGGATTCACAGCGTGAGGGCCTTGGTGGTCAACGAACGGATCATATGACGGAGGAGGCGGACGCATAGGGGATAGGTGACGGTGGAAGAATTGCTCTGGGTGCTGTGAATGCGGTGGTGGCGGTCTGAAATATTGTGGCGGGGGAGGGCAAAACGGGAAGTGGGAATTTGAGCAGACGGGGCAGAGATTATATCCCATCTGCGGTCTAGAACGCCGTGAATGCTCCATAATTGAGCAGCTAATGTGCTGGATCACTGCACTTTTCAAGAGTCAATTAGGGTTTCAAGGGCAGAAGACGATCGCTCCAGATTCGTACATGTCATGCTCATTCCACGCACCAATAATATTATTTACTCTGCATCCAGTTTTTTTTATAATTATCATCATAGTTTTTTTATTATTATCCATTTATTAAAGTGAAATTTGATAATTATTAAAAGATTAAATTGATATTTAAATTGTTGAAATAAAAAAATAAAAATATGTGTTAAAATTTTAAAAAAACAAAACAAAAATGTATTATTAATATCATATAAGGATAAAGTTGAAGAAAAATTTAGTGTACTTCTTGGTGGTTACTGTCATGTTCTCAACTTTAATAAAATATAAAATATTTATAAATTAATTATTTAAATATTTTTTATTTATGTTTGGTTATTATAGCGCATTTTTTATTAAAGGAAAAAAACAGGGACAAATGATGTCAATAGGAAATTTATAAAGGGACTGTTGAAACGCTACGTTAGTATTGGTTTTGGGTTTGTGCTTTAGGGTTGGGTTACAACTTATTAAGCAATTATCGATTTAAATGGATCGGTCGAGTAGATTTATATAAAATGCGAAAATAACTTGAGATTCGAAAATTCTGGTCAAATTGATAACAAAGTATGTAGAAAAATGAACACATGTGTTTCTTTTTAAACATTCGATGATTTAATCATTTTATGTCTCTACTTATTTCGTTGTTGGAAGAATTCTACTAGAAATCTCATATCGACGGATGTCTCGTTCTCAACTGGGCCTCATAGCATACTCAATTAATCGAGATGACGAAATCCAATTGATCTACAATTGATTAGTCCGACGACAACCTCTGTATAAACTATAACTTCTGCGACTCTTCGTTATTTGTTATATGATATAGAAATGAAGTTGTTCGCTGGTACTGAAAGTGCTCTTTAGTCCTTAACTTAGTTGATATGAAAAAACGAAGTGTTAGAATACTGAATATATATATATATGTTTATCTGCTTGAGAAGTTGACCGTTCATGTTCATTTGAGATAATTTGTGCATTTTTATAATGTCGATTGAACTTCTTCGTGTCCTCAATTGTCTTCTTTGATGTTTGGGAACTATCTCATTTTTGTATCAATTTATTTTGACAGTCTTATTTGATCTTTTTGAGATTTCGTGTTGTTGTCTGGAAAATACTGATTTATTTTATTTTTAACTGTAGATGTATTGAATATTTGTTTTGTTTGAATCAACAATTATATTAACTTTGTATTAGTTCATCGGTTATGTTTTTTTCGATCTTGTGGCTTGGAATTGATTAACGTTGTCCATGACTAATTTCCAAATTATCAATTCTTTGTCTATGCCAAAAACTTGATACCATCATATCACACTCACATCATAAAAACTTTTATTGAAGCGTTGTTAATTTTTTTCCCCTTGATTACAAATCGATTTCAATTTTTTCATCCCAATTATAGCTATTATTCACTCTAATCATTCTAATGGTATCTGATTTGCACTATAACACAAGCTAATCAAATAAAATGTGATTTGTACTTTGTAATTTGAATCTGACTTTAAAAATTATTGAAACTGCTCAAAATTCAGAAATTAGATTGTTTAATTTAATATCAAAGTTATATTGAACTAGCATTTGAGTGACATTCCATGTGTACAATTATACTAATCAAACCTCGAATTATGGGTTGCAAAATTAATATATATAGACATTGTTTCATGCAAATTATGACACATACTTAATTTATTTAACAATGACTAAAATTTGTGTGAGACGGTCTCACGGATCGTATTTTACGAGACATATCTCTTATTTGGTCATCCATGAAAAAGTATTATTTTTTATAGTATTATTTTTTATGCTCAGAGTATTACTTTTTGTGGTGAATATCGGGAGGGTTGACATGTCTCACATATAAATATTCGTAAGACCGTCTCACAAGAAACATACTCTTTAACAATCAGTTCAAATTTTAATTAAAGTTATAAGTTATTACAAAAACTCACGTGAGACGATCTCACGTGTCAATTTTGTGATATATGACACCCATAAAAAATATTATTTTTTATTGTAAATATAAATACGGTTGTTATGTCTCACCGATAAAGATCAACGAAATCGTCTCACAAGAGAAATAATCATTTAATTATTTTTTCGTATATATCATACATACAATAGATCATTTATATATTATAAATCTTTTATCAAACGATTGCAAATATATTATGGAGTTAATTAACGATTGGTACGGAAAGTTGGGATCATGGGGACGACACGAGAAACGATAAAAGAATCTGTCGGGATTTGTGTTTTAACATAAACTTAAAAAAATGGTGTGCTAACATATTTCAATGTTGTCCCAAATGTTGTAATACATAGTTACAACACGCAACATAATAATATATCACACAAATAAATAAATTTTAAAAAATAACTCATAGATAATTATGCACAAGTATAAATATTTGCACGATCTCTCATGGCAAAATAATCACTATAAAAATAACACGAGTTACAAATATCAACACTAATGATTCTATAAAAATATATTTATTAACATGTTAAGGAATTAAATTGTATCTTAAAACAAATAATCAAATTTAAAAAGCGTTAGATAAAAAAAACGTATTCAAAAAACGCAAACAATATGTGAAAACTGGAGAAAAAAAAACACGATATTCAATCAATATTTTTACAAGTGTTGTTTTCAAATGCTTCCAAAAATCACAACAACACGTTATAGGAGTAACGACGATCGTCAAACTTGCGATGCTATGAGACTTAATCATCCTCTCTGATTATATTTCTCATCGTGCAGAAGTTTTTTTTACGGCCACTAAAATTCTCCTTTTTATATAAACTCATTTTCTCATAGAGTTTATCAAAAAAAAAAAATTCTATAAATATCAAAACAAGAGTTTTATTAGAAAGAAACTCTTTTAAATAATAATATCATATTACGAAAATCTTAGCATAATTATTTAAATCTAGAAAGTTAAAATTCTTAATTAATTTTTTACACAATCTTATTAATAAAAAAATATAATTTGTAAAAATAAATTATTAGTTGAAAAAAAATAATTATTTCTTCTTTCATAATCAAATCGATCTTGCGCCATTCAATTAATTAATCTTCAAATTGCATTTACTTGGATTTCAAGGATAAGGGCAGTTTAGTCAATTTATTTGGGCTTGACGAAAAGACAACCTGTCAATCTATTTTCACTGGAGGAGTAGCCGTACCGTATGACATGCTTGGATGTATTAAAAAACAATTATTATTTTTCCTCGAAAATAAAAATAATGTAAAATATTCAACAAAAGTAAAATGTCAACTTAACTTCTTGATTGAAAATAAAACAAGTGGGTAGTTTTAGGCCACAAAATCAAACCGAACACACACACACACACACACACACATATATATATATATAAGTGTATATGTATATTATCTATTGCTTTTATTAAGAATATGATTTTCAAATAAAACAAATATGGATAATAAAGATAAATTTGGTGTCACAGTCTTTTTTTTTTTGCTTGTTCATTTTATTATTTCAAATTGTAATATGATTTTTCATTAATTTATATAATTATGAAATTGTTTATATTTAAATATAAATCAAATTAATTATAAAAAAATGTACAAACACACAATACGTCACATCAATCGTTTTAAAATATTTGATTTACATTTGGATATTTTGAGAGTATTTAAAAATTAAAAGCAAGTATTTGAACAGGTTTAATATGACTAAATTGAATAAAATGTTTGACTAGATTTATAACAAAATATTTATTTTTCATATAGTCCAGGCATTTAGACATATAGAGATAATTTTCCGCGAATAATACATTTTTTTGTTGACTTTTAGGTGATTTTCTTCGAAGAATCAATTAAATAAATAATTTAATTTATTAATTTCATTTGATGTATTAGTTCTTTTAACTGAATAATTTATAGATTTTATACTAGAAATGATATAGTTATAACCATTTAATTTTAAGAAAATTACATTAAACTTGGGTTTTTATTGTAAAAAATTTGTTTTGGGAATGGATTTTTGATTTTTTCAAACAAATTAAGATTATATTTGTTTTCTTTTTAAAAGTGAATATTTTAGCTAATTTTCATTAAAAAAATCATTATTCAACCTAGTTTTTACTAAATAGCAAGTAATCGTGGAAAAAAGGAGTTTCAAGGATTCTTCCACTTTGCTTCTTGGACAAGTATCTCGCAAATCAATGCTTTGGATATTGTATTTTAATCTTTAAAAATTCAACATATTTTGACGAACGCATTTAGCATGCTACACCTCAAATATTTTTTGACGTGACGAAATTTTGATATTTAGATAATCAAAATACTACGTCAACTTTTAAAATAAAATCATATGATCTAATAATATCAAAATATTGAGAGAATTGTTATATATATAATTCTTCGATTTTTGTGTGAGAAATCCTTCAAGATCGTACACCGAAACCAACTCAATTTAGAACTCAATAAAAAAATAAAAATCCAATTCTCGTTCCGTCAAGAACTTTGTATGTAATCAGGGGCGGAGCGACACACACACACACACACACACACACATATATATATATCTGGGCTTTAGCTCGGGTGGTTCAGTTTTTTTAAAAAAAATTATATATAAATTTTATATAATTTTGGAATACTATGATATTAGTTAGGGTAGATCAATTTAAAATATTAAAAAATTCTAAGATTTAAAATTCTAAACCGCGCAGAGCCATATTTCTGACTCCGTCAGTGTATATAATCTTCTTGATATGGATCAGGAAGAGCAACGAGACATTCAAAGGCTAGCAAACTCCTTGATGAACAAACTAATTTTTAGGTGGGACATAGTTTAATAATTTAATTACACATTATTTCAGTTCTTTTTCGTCATTATATGTTTTATGATATTTTATTTGACTAATTAATTAAATATACAGAATAATTTTTACTAATAATAAGAAACTACATGGCATAAACCGTTGACAAAAGCAACAAAACAATGATAATCGTAGAGTATTGACTAGTCAGACCGTTAAATTTTCCACTTACATATATTTTTTAATGTGAATGAAATTTTTTTTAATATTCACAATCTGTATTATATATTATAAAAATGAGAATTTTAAAACATAAGATAAATAACATATGAATATTTAATCCATATGACGGAATCAATGATGCAACATCAATGTTTTATATGAAGGATATTTTATTTTTAAAAAACTTGTTTTTGTTGGATGACATGTTTGATTAGGGATATGAAAAATATCGAATTGTANAGAGCAACGAGACATTCAAAGGCTAGCAAACTCCTTGATGAACAAACTAATTTTTAGGTGGGACATAGTTTAATAATTTAATTACACATTATTTCAGTTCTTTTTCGTCATTATATGTTTTATGATATTTTATTTGACTAATTAATTAAATATACAGAATAATTTTTACTAATAATAAGAAACTACATGGCATAAACCGTTGACAAAAGCAACAAAACAATGATAATCGTAGAGTATTGACTAGTCAGACCGTTAAATTTTCCACTTACATATATTTTTTAATGTGAATGAAATTTTTTTTAATATTCACAATCTGTATTATATATTATAAAAATGAGAATTTTAAAACATAAGATAAATAACATATGAATATTTAATCCATATGACGGAATCAATGATGCAACATCAATGTTTTATATGAAGGATATTTTATTTTTAAAAAACTTGTTTTTGTTGGATGACATGTTTGATTAGGGATATGAAAAATATCGAATTGTACGGTATACCGAGATTATCGTATCGAAAAAATACCGAATTTACCGAATTTTCGGTATACCAAAGATTTCGGTACGGTACGGTAACAATTACCGAATTTTTCGGTACGATAACAGTATTCAATTTAAAAATTTCGGTATATACCGAAATACCGAAAAAATATAAAAAAATTTAAAATATATAATATTTTAAAACAATAAATTTATAAAAATTTTAAAATGTAAGGTTTTTTTCGATAAAAAAAACGGTATATACCGATATCGTACTGAAATTTCGGTATACCGTACAATTTTGGTATAATCGGTATGCTAATTATATGTACCGAAATTTTCGATACGGTATCGGTATGAATTTTCTTATATCGTAATTTTCGGTACGGTATACGATATATGATATTCGGTACTGTACGGTATACCACCCCTATGTTTGATCGGACGAAATTTAATAGAATGAAATGAACATTTTCAATTTTATTCTTGTTTTCATATTTGGTCCACACATAAATACAAGAGAATTCTCGTTACCATGGAATACATATTCTCAATTTAATAGGAAGATTAATTCCTTTTTTGATATTAAGGAAATTATTCCTTAATCGACAATAATATATATTTATACTACTAATTAAAGTTAAATTTTCTAAAGTAAGAGAATTTTGCTGTGCTGGTGAAAGTTTTTTTTTTTTTTTTTTTTAAATTCCACAATGTTAAAAAAGAAAAATACGTTACAAAAGTAATTAAACACTCCCTCACTTCTTATTCAAATTTTCGATCAAATTAAATCAAATCAAATACTATCTATTTTTTATTTTTCATTTATATAATATAGTCAAATGTTAAATTTTGAACATCAATATATGTTAACTTTCATAAAAATATAAAAAATCACATGATTTAATGATATTGAAATAAGGAAAAAAATTCCGTACCATATAACATAAACTAACTAGTAAAACAATCGGAACAAGAAAACACGTCAAGTTAAGTGTATAAGTAAAATATAAACGAGAAAAGGACGTGAAACGCGTGAGGGACATTTCAGTCGTTCGATCAGGGACAATTTCCAGGAAAATACTCCGGCAAAAGGGCAGTTTCGTCAATCCAAACGTCTCGTTATTTATTTATTTATTTTTTATTTTTGAGAAATTTCATACAGGTATATATAACTGGAAAACTGAGTGCCGATTCCAATTGCATCGATCAAACACATGAAACCGTTTCAACGTGCATTTGAGAATCAAGAAATTTTCAGCAAAAAGCTCACATTTTGGTGAAGAATGGAAGATTCATCAAATGGGCCGGCGAGTTTTCGGACACAGGCTAATGCTTTGCTCAGGAAGAATTTGACTTTTCAGGTGTGTGCCCATTTGAAGTGTTTCATTAATCACATTTTTGGTTCTACTTCTCGATAGTTATTGGATTAAATTTTATGTTTCTTGATTGGTTAATGGGTTAAGTTTTCAGAGGCTTTGCTAGAGATATGTTTAGCTAATCTCTCGGTTTATCGCTAGTTTACCTTGATTTGTAATTTATGGTGGAGGGTAGTTCTTGTTTATCTCGCTTGATACTGAGTCTATGTTAACTTAATTTTATGTTATTCTTTGCTTTAACTTTCTCCCTTGCTTTTTTAAAGTTGAAGAAATTGTCCTAAAACAAAGGGATGAAATCGAATCGTTTAAATTATCTACTGTATTAAAAGTTGATATTGACTACTGTTTTGTGGCATGCATTCATTTGTGACTTAGTTTTACGTGTGCTTGCCTGGTCGAAAATTTAGATTAATACTCTTGTGGTCAATATTTGGTTGCTTAATAAATGGTTTTGATCCATAAAAAAAAAGCTTTACTGCAGCTTTGTGCTTTACGTGTACTATTTGGAGATTCATTAAGCATATCTGATACTTCTGTAACATCATTAGTTGTTTCTTCTAAAATTTTATACAACCTTAATTCAGTTATTTGAATGTCAGGTTAAAAATAATTGGAACCTCATTCCCGAGGGAATTGATGATAGTTTCAAACTAAAGTTTCGATTGTGGATTGAAATAGTAAAATTTGTTTGTAGTCCTTGAACTGATCTACCTTTCTTCATTTTTTTTCGTTTATAATTTCAGAAACGAAACAGCAAGGCTAATCTTCAACTTGTTGCAATCCCATTGTTCCTTTGTTTATTGCTTGTCCTCATCCAAATTTTGGTGAACAACGAATTAAATAAGCCCTCAAACAAGTGTGGCTGCACTTGTGTTGATACTAATGGTGATGGCCAATGTACGAGGGTTTGTGGTATTGAATACTCGACCTTGGATCAAGTGGCCACCTGCCCCATTCCTCATCCACCAGAATGGCCTCCTCTATTACAGTTGCCGGCACAACAGTATCGTGCTGTGAAAACTAATTATATCCCGTATTCGGATTTGCCTGATGAATCATGCAGGAGAACAGGCTCCTGTCCTGTGATTATACTTATGACAGGGAGTAATCAGACACTTGGACGGAGTATGTCTCTGTTCGTCGTACTTTATATCTCTCAATGGATGTTAAAGACAGTGAAAATTAATGTCTCATGAAGCTAATTGCTTTAAAGCTAATTGCTTTAACTTTTGAATGATTTTTATTCAATTTAGTATTAAAGCTAGTACATGGAGGAAGTTATTTGCTCAGGTCCCTTCTCCACCATTAATGACAACGAATTTCACATGCTAGGCTTTGGTTGAATGATAGTTCTGGTACTTTCTTGCACTTTAGGAGGCATGCTAAAACCGACAAATATCGAGTGTTTCATATCTCTAACAAGTTAAACTTTTAAATGAGGTGGTCACTCTATATTGGTAGAGAAGTTACTCGTAGCATGGGTGGATGACCTTGATAAGACGTTTTATGCTTCTTCTGTGACTTGACAGGTGTGGCTGGCAATATGTTTGAACAGTCACTTAATATAAACGCCTCTGATATTCTTTACAGTATAGCCGGCGAAGCTTTGGTTAGTTGTATTTCCATCTCCTTTTTGTCATTTTCTCAGTTCTATTATCTTTTTCTTCATTCCTTATGATGATGGCATGTGCTTTGTAGGTTAAGCTGCTCGTTGTTACACAACACTTTGTTTCAATGTTAGCATTTTATTTTTTATGTTACAGGGTTCGGAATCAAAGACTCAATTTATCAATTATCTCGAGCCAGCTTTCTTTTCAGATCTTCCAGTATACTACGTGCAGCCTCAATGTGCTTCGAACTCTAGTTTTTCCTTCCCTCTCCAAATAGGTCCTGTAGAAATGCAAAAAGGTAGCATGCATGGACAAGTTATATTTCCATCAGCAAATAATCGGGCAACCACTTCATTTTTTTTATTATATTTATTTGTCTAAAATCTAGATGTAAGCTGCATTCAAGGCTCAAATTTGTGGCGTAATAGTACTTCAGAGATTAATGATGAGCTATACAAGGGATATCG
The DNA here is from genome assembly GCF_012295235.1 of Primulina huaijiensis. Taxonomy (NCBI): domain Eukaryota; kingdom Viridiplantae; phylum Streptophyta; class Magnoliopsida; order Lamiales; family Gesneriaceae; genus Primulina; species Primulina huaijiensis. The sequence goes on along the minus strand of NW_027356016.1, from coordinate 80,875 downwards.
TAAAGGGAATCCAGAAAGAAAGATCAACGAGATTGTAGCAGGTGCCGGACTAAGAATTTTACCCTTTATCTATACTTTACTCCATTGCCTGGATCATCAATTTATTTAATCATTTTTGTTTCACAGCCTATGATTTTTTGAATTCAAATGCAAATCAGTTCAATGTGAGCATATGGTACAACTCAACCTATAAGAACGACTCAGGCAATCAGCCTCTTGGATTGACGCGGGTGCCTCGCTCAGTCAACTTGGTATCTGAATCCAAATACGATGCTCTTTATTTACCTACTCCATGGTTCTAGAACTTTTTCTCACATGAAATGGTTTGAACTTCAATATTTTATGGGAATTGAAAATTCCATGACTACACAAAATGAATATGTTTATTCTAATATTTTGAGTTCTTACTATAACGTTGTTCACTATATTTGTCAGGTATGCCATTTTCTCTTCCTTTCAAAAATTTAGCCATATGGAAGAAGCGACAGCATTTTAAAACTTGTGAAGCTTTCCTTCTTGGTTCATTATAATGATTTGCATGATATTTGTTTATGTTTTTAAGTACTAATAATTATTTTTTAATCAACATGTTAGTTTATAATATGCATGAAAGATGACATAAAATATTCTAATATTCAGTGCACGCTCGTGCAGGTATCAAATGCGTATCTCCAACATCTGCTTGGACCTGCAACAAGAATGCTTTTTGAGTTTGTGAAAGAAATGCCAAAGCCTGAAACCGAACTTAGGCTGGATTTCTCCTCTCTCCTCGGTCCATTATTCTTTTCATTTGTTATTACACAGCTGTTCCCTGTAAGTTTGTCTAATATTTCCCCTTGCAACGAGATAGATACACCTTTTAATCGGGGCATGAAAGAGTTTTTCATATGTAGTACCCTAATTTAAAATTAACAGAAGGAAGGAAAATGGCCATAAATCCACATTTCCAAATCAATTGCATCTAACAAAGTATCTAGAGTTGCTATTTTTATTCTGGTATTTTTCTTTGGTATTTTTCTTTTGCACTTGACTCAAGAAAAATTTGCCACAGTTTTCAAAATTTTGCTTAGTTTGCTGTTGTAAATCGAAAAAAAAGGCACCTTAGTACTTAGAGGAAGAAGAATGTCATTGCTCGAAATTACAATTATCAACGTTGATGCTACAGCTTTATTCATCATGCTATCTGTAAGTACTTAAATTGACTAACAATTTGAGAGATGTTTAAAAGTTCAAATTTATTTTTCTTGCTGAGCAGGTTGTACTGATAGCTTTGGTTTATGAGAAACAATACAAGCTAAGAATCATGATGAAAATGCATGGGCTTGGAGATGGGCCTTATTGGTTGATATCTTATGCTTATTTTCTTGTAATATCATCAATCTACATGATATGCTTAGTCATTTTTGGTTCGGCTATAGGTAATAACACAACTACATAATTTCTAAATTGCTCCACATTTTTGCATAAAATTTCATGCCAAATCCGGTACAAGTTAACCTGAACACTGAAATTTTCAGGGTTGAAGTTCTTCACCTTAAACGATTACAGCATCCAGTTTGTATTCTATTTCATTTATGTGAACTTGCAAATCTCCCTGGCATTTCTCTTGGCCGATTTGTTCTCCAATGTGAAGACTGCTACAGGTGTGAATTATAACAGCTGCAACTTTTTTGGCGATCATGTCAAATATATTATCTGAAGTTATAGGAATTATTTCTGTCTTATACTTAATAATTCTTGCAGTGGTGGGGTATATGTTAGTTTTTGGAAGTGGGCTATTGGGTGGCTTTCTTTTCCAGTTTTTTCTACAAGACACGTCATTTCCAAGTAAGTGAAATTTTATAATGCAAGAGTATTACCTAGTTCAATATATTTTCTTTTGTTTTGGAACTAGAGTTTTGTGAATAGTATTAGCAATACTGTGAGCTTGTTTCAGATGTGAGCTAGAACCAACAAAAACTATTTCCTTTCAGTTGATTCAGTTAGCACGTTATTTCGATTTTTAAGTACTCATATTTAATTGATTGGAGTTTCCAATTTTTTAAATCATAACTTTTCACAAACCAATTCATATGTTGTATCTAATCATTTGGAATTTAGCTTTAATGCTAAATTAGACATCCAAATTGAATGCCTGTGGACACATTTTTTGAAAGTTTGATTTTTTCAGCATCTTTAGGCTGAGTCTAATATTATTGTTTCCAAATTCCAATGCTGTTTTTACGATCACAAGATAAACCTTGAAATAATGCAGAAGCTGGGATTATTGCATTGGAACTGTATCCAGGATTTGCCCTTTACCGAGGGTTGTATGAGTTTTCACAATATTCCTTCCTCGGAAATTATATGGGAACTGATGGAATGAAATGGAAAGATTTAAACGATAAAAACAATGGAATGCAAGACGCCATGATTATCATCTTAGTGGAATGGTTGGTTGTTCTAGGCGTTGCTTATTATGCAGATCAAGTTGTATCATCTGGAAGAAGTCCTCTATTTTTCTTGCGTAACCATCAAAAGAAGCTATCATCTTCCTTCCGTAAACCTAGTCTCCGAAGGCAGGGGTCTAAAGTTTTTGTTCAGATGGAGAAGCCAGATGTTGTTCAAGAGGTAGGTTGATTTCTAAATTAGATCAAAATTGCGATTGAACTAGCAATTGATGATTTAGATCAATCTTGGTCTCTTCCATATAGATGTGCTGCCCTTTTCAGTTTGGATATTTTTTAACATTACATATCACATCTCTTGTTTTATTAATTCAGATGTATGGAAAATGTAAATGTTTGAAATGTCTCTTGCACGCATATTGTTAAATACTGTAAAAAGATACGTTAGAATTATTACATAAGAATTGGCTGGCCTTTTCCATATGGAAGCTTATTCATGTCCATGAAGATAAGAGTGGTACAGTTAAGGACAGATATAGCGTGATCTGCCCAACACCAAAACTTTACATTACTGACATATTAATCCCATGTAATTTATATTTTATTAACATTTTTTCACTCATTTTATTTTATCGTTGCTTTGTGCAATTTGTTTAGAGAGAGAAAGTGGAACAGCTGCTACTCGAATCAAGTGATAGTCATGCCATAATTTGCAACGACCTCAAAAAGGTATATCCGGGAAGGGATGGAAACCCTGAGAAATTTGCTGTGAGAGGGCTTTCCCTTGCTTTGCCCCAAGGGGAATGCTTTGGCATGCTCGGTCCGAATGGTGCAGGCAAAACTTCATTCATTAATATGGTAAGTTTAGATTGTTATTTATTATTATTTATTGAAACCATGAAACATTAATTCCATTCTATTGTTGGATGATAGAAATACATGAGAAGATGCAGATATAGGAGATCTCTTTCTTACTGATATGATTCTTTTGGACAGATGATTGGGCTCATAAAGCCAAGTTCTGGTACTGCCTATGTTCAGGGCTTAGATATCAGGGAAAATATGGATAAAATATATACCAGCATGGGTGTATGTCCACAACATGAGTAAGATACAATACACGATGATCAAATTTTAAATTATTACATTTTTTCATTTACTTCGTGAATTCGTCAATCCTCTCATTTTTACATGCGTATTCGTTTGTAACTATTTGCAGCTTACTCTGGGGAACGCTAACAGGAAGGGAGCATCTACTGTTCTATGGAAGGCTTAAAAATCTCAAAGGTTCCGCACTGACTCAAGTAGGTTTACGTCATTTTCCTGGATGCATTTGATTGTCAAATATAATTACTTAAGTTAGAAATCAGAAAATATATTCTGAAATTTTATAAATCAAATAACATGTACTAGAATCGTGTCAAATGGAGTGAAAATTTAGTTTTTCTAGATATAACGCGTTGAAAATCGTCTTTATTAGTCCCCCTGTTCATCCTTGATTGTGCATAATGTGATGAATTTATGACATGGCATATTGTTAATCTGATGCAGGCTGTGGAAGAATCTTTGAAGAGTGTCAACTTATTTCATGGCGGGGTGGCAGACAAACAAGCTGGGAAATATAGTGGTGGTATGAAGAGGAGGCTTAGTGTTGCCATTTCACTTATCGGAGATCCCAAAGTACGTCTAAAATACTAGATCCTTATTATAGCTTCTGTTCATTTGATAGGCTACTAGATTTTAAGAACCTTTTTTACTCTTTGGTATCTTATTTTCATGAAATGGTTCTTAAAAGGTCGTGTATATGGATGAACCAAGTACTGGACTTGATCCTGCTTCCCGAAACATGCTGTGGAATGTTGTGATGCGTGCAAAACAAAACAGAGCGATAATTCTGACCAGTAAGTGCATGCATGCTCATTTTTAGACATGGATTCTGTACAGGGGAGATTCGTCAGCATTTAAATTTAAATTATGTGGACTCTCAGAAATGCTTTTACAAATATTTTCAGCTCATTCAATGGAAGAGGCAGAGAATTTATGTGATCGCCTTGGTATTTTTGTGGATGGCGACTTGCAGTGTGTTGGAAACCCTAAAGAGGTAATATGATTTGTTTCTTTTTTATCCTGCATCCTCTGAGCTGCATTAGCTATTGTTCAACGATGTTGTCCTATGTAAATTAGTTATATGTAAATCCACACACTGAGTCATTGAATTGAAGTCTCAGGTGTATGCCTTGGTGTTGTTTAAAACAACATGTACATCGTATAGTGTATCATGATGTACCAGATTTCCTGCAAGAGGAGCAGTTAAGAATGCTATGCAGCCTAACTTTTTTCACTTACTCTATCTTCAAATGACAGCTCAAGGCCAGATACGGAGGATCATATGTACTTACAATGACAACATCCTCGAATCATGACGAAGAAGTGGGAAATTTGGTACGAGAACTTTCTCCAAATGCTAGCAGGGTATACCATATTTCCGGAACACAAAAGTTTGAGTTGCCAAAAGACGAGATCAGAATAGCCGATGTTTTTGAAGCAGTTGAGGATGCTAAGAGCAGATTTCCAGTTTATGCATGGGGTCTAGCGGATACGACGTTAGAAGATGTTTTTATTAAGGTTGCAAGAGGGGCTCAAGCATTCGATGTTCTCTCGTAACAATGTCCTGTGAGTTGATTGTACAATATGGTCACATTTCTGTATACCTTAGTCGACTTTACTACTGAAAGGATTCGATAGAAAATTACCATGATTTTTATTTGGAATTACAAATTTTACAATAATCGATAGTTTATACAAATTAAAATTAATCAATTGATTATGATACGTTACTCCAATCAAGAATTATCGTATAGATGAAATTAAAGAAACAAACTCTTGTGACTGAATTTATATTACAAAAGGCAAGTATAAAAAAGCAAGATGTGGGGAAACTTTGGCCTTCTTCTTTTTTTCTTTAATCGCACTTGATTTATTTTCGATTTGTCATTTGTACTTGACGTTGAAACTTTTCATAATTTATCTTTATTAACCTTAATATATGTTGTTAATTCACAATTCTTTTAACTAATTTATATTATTTTAAGTTAATTTTGTACACATGTAATAGATTAATATTCTAAGTAAAGAAATGAGATGTATTCATTTAATCGAACCGAGTTTCACATATATCATTATTTCTGTTACTTAGCTACAACTCTATAATTCTATTCTTCTCCGATATGCGATCATGTATATCGACAAGTGCCGAATGCTGCAACGTCAAAACCATAAATACGGTCAGATCATAATCCTAAAACGATATACAGTAGTACCAACACGAGACAAGAGGATTAAAGAGATCTTACAAGGGTCAGTAATAGCTGTGTAGCCAATTTCAAGATTGCAATAAACTGTAGCCCTGTATATCAAATTAAGGGCGTAAGATGCATGATTCTGCAATGTGTTTGGCTCGAAACATCGACCGCCCGGCCTGATATCTCCACAATCAACTTGGGTGCATGCATAGTCTAAAAAGCTTTGCAACTTATCTGCACGAACGGATCCTCTTACCACACACCATATCGTTTTCTTCAATACATTAGAAAACTATTAATTGTTTCGTAAGACAAACGATATATGATATATGGATAACATAATGATTTATAACTACAATCATTTATGTAATCAATCAATACATTATCTTTCATATCAATCGGTGCATGCCTTCTCCGATTATGTTATGATGATGAAGTATTTGAATGAACGTCTAATTTGAGACATTAGACAAGAACTTGTTATATGTATATATTCACTTATCATGTACAAACCTGATGAATTCCTTGACCTGCAGAGTTCTGTGTGGTAGAAGAGCACATAACAAGGCCAAAAAAGAAACTAGCAAGGAACAAACGAAAATGGGCCTTCACCATTGATGTTTGCTTCTGATTTGCAATTGATTCAACCTCTGATTTTATAGAGTGGCTCCATTTGATCCACGTAAATTTTCGTAATCTTGCATTTAATGGATTATATTATATATGGCTCATTTAGTGCTTTTCGGGATTTGATTATCCTGACTTTAAGTTTTACAATATCCTGACTTTATGGATTATATATGGCTCATACCCAAGGCAATGTGAGGAGCTCCGATATGCTTCCTTCTTACCAAGGCGTGTCCTCTTTGTGTTTTTGGCCTAAATAAAATGGCTGAAGTGATTATGTTCTTCATTCAAGTAAATCAAGCTAGGAACCAGTATTTATAAGAGTAAAGAATGAACATAAAAAGATCTTGATTAAAGTTTTTCTTGGCTAATAATTTATTGTTTGTATTGATTGTCTGTGCAATTCTTCTTGTATTACTCATTTTTGTGAGTGCTTGTAATATGATGGCCTTTGACATCCGATTAACATTTAAAGTTTCGAGTTCCAAATCATCTTACAATATGTCAAGTTAGCTTATTTGTTCTTGTCCTAAAAGTTGGTTTTGTTTTTTACTTTTATCTAGTTGGAAGACGTTAGTATTATCTGATGTCATGTTAATAATATTGATACTGAGTTATTATTTCAATGAAATAAGACTAAAACCAAATGTGTTTTGAATATTAATATCAGCCAAATGTGCTTCGAAGTTCAAAGATTCTTCAACTCTGAAACAAACAGGTTTATTTGTTACTCCGAAAACCAAAAATGCATTTATAAAAGAGGGGGAAATTATAATCAAACTTTTAAGCGTAATTTTTTTTTTTTAACATTTTCAAACATAAATTTTAAGATATATAAATATCGACCCTCAATTATTCATCAACTCTTGTCCGAAATTTGTGGAAGTGGTCGCTTGGTTGGTGAATGAAGCCAATTATCCCCACTTATTTGAATCTCGTTGTATTATGTTACTATAATCTTAGTTATGACTGATATTTGACAGTTGATTACTTTTTAATCTATACTACAGTATAAAGGTTCGATTTTTTTTTTAATACTATTCATTTGATTTCATTCAGTAAGAACATAGAATTGTGCATGATGGGATTTGAGCTTGCAAAATCCCTCTCCAAAGTTTCAACAAATACAATGATTTTGATTAAGAATAGAGTAAACTACTTCAACAGAATGTCCAAGTTGATGGAGTAAGTAAACCGTTTGGTCAATGATTATGAGTTCGATTTCTTCGGACATCTTATCGAGTGAGTTTGTTGAACACGACTTGTCCAATATGGTTTTACTTTACTAACGTATTTGCAGACTATTACATTATTCAAGAATTCATCCAATACTTACCAAAAACACAAAAAATAAAACGGTATACATGGTTTTTCAAATAATACCATATCGAAAAATGAATAACGATTTCGTACAGAAATTTCGTTATGCTAATATTCGGTACGATATAAATTCTATATCGTTCTTATAAAAAAAATCGGTATAACGGAATTTTGGTATGATATCGGTATAATACCGTTTATACTGAAACTAGAAAAAAATTTGTGTTATTTACATCGAAATACTGAAATTTTTTGAATGTCATACAAATATTGAAATTGACATTATGTTATAATTTTTAAAAAATGTAAAAGAAATTTGGTATTTCGCGAATTTTTTTGAATGTTATCGAAAAGTTCGGTACAATATCATATCGTATCGAAAATTACGATATACCATTAAATTCAATATACACAATATTTTGCGATATAATAAATGTGATATACCATAATTTTCTGTATTTTTTTCGAACCTACTTTTACCTTACTTAAGTTAAATTGCTAGCGGAAACCAAGTTGTTGGAAATCGGGATTTCATTTTTTTAGAAATTGGAATAGTTTTTTTTCCCCTGTCGGGCAAAGTGCTGAAATAAATTCATTAATTTTGACGATAACATATTAACGTATTGGAACAACAAGTTACCTCAAAAACAACATTTGATTCGTATTTGCATCAATCATGTCAACATTATTGCAATTAAATGATCTTTTAAAATCACATGGAAAAATATTCATTAAATCCAAAAACCTTTACTAGTACAAGAATTGACGGTAGTTGTTGTCCCATAATTTCAAGTTCATACAAATGAAACTTTTAATTTTAATATTAAATTTTCTATCTTAATTTTACTCCTAACATAATCTATTTCCATTATTATTTTGTAAATTTCAGTCACGGTCCGGGAAGTTGAAAGGATCAATTTCGAATACTTTGAGACAACGAATTTTAGTTTGTATAAAAAATCAATTCTTATAATTATTAAGCCTTAAAATTTTTTTTTCCACAATCAATTGCAAAAAAAAAAAAAAGAAGCACTTATTTTACCCCACCTCTCAATTCCAGAATGGAAAAGACAAATGAACAAAATTGAATCATCAAATCATTCATTATGCTAAATAAAAATAAAAATAAAAATAAAAATCACTCATTGCTTTACAAGCGATTCGATTGATTTTACTCTTTTACGGGTCGGCATGTTGACAATTAGTCATGCCACAAATAAATCATCCTCTTTGCCATGCTCTTTGGTTAGCATTTAAACATTCTTCACACACACTATATATTACATGGGATTCTAAAACCAATTTTTATTTTTTAGTTGATGGAGCGATTTGTTGCGATAGGTTTTCGAATCAAAAATATTATTTTAAACTCGAGATTTTAATATCAAATATGTTATCAATCATCAGCTGCTAACATATCCTACAAGTGAATGATAAAAAAGCATGTTGAAATTATTTTTTTGGAAGCAAAAGGATAACATCATATAATTATAGTAGACAAACCGAAACCTTAACATTTAACCAGTTCAGAATAATCTGGTAAGGAAGATGCCAATTCCAAACTCCTCAATTCTACTAAATAAACTAGCTCAATAATTGAACAAACATGGTATAACATACACACTGGTGAGAGCTTAAAAGATTTAAAAATATCGGATTTTAGACATTTAATTTGTTCGAAAAGTTCCATGATAAAAAAAATTAAACAGGAATGGACCCATCAAGATCAGGCCCAAACTCCCGGTCCATCCCTAACACAAGTAGAGGGCCCATGACATGCAAATGTATTCTATTATAAATATACGGTTCATTCTTTCATTATATTATTTTTCAGCACCACCTTTAGCTATGCTCTCACCACTTACAACCTCAGTCTCTGACTTGAGCGTCGGAGGGGTTACGCCGAGACACCCTCCTGGCCCCCATCTAACGGTCTTATTCGTGATTTCAGGCTCAGGACAATTTCGACACCTGCGTCTGGATTAGTGACACTTGCTGGAATCGGACCCTAAATTTCCCGTGAGTATAAGTAGGTAAAAAGGGTTATTTCTCATACAAATGATAACAAGGAATTTGCACACTATAAAATAATATGAAGAACATAAATGTTATTATTCTAACCACAATCATTCATTTGAAAATTTAATTAATTAATAGTTGAAGAGAAACTCTAAAAAAAACTAATATAAGTTGGGCTTATTCTTTCTGATGGCTACTTCGGAAAAAAGAGCAAAAAATTGTGGTCCAATTGTACAGCTTGATGAGATAAATATATGGCCCATAATTTGTCCCTACTGTATTTAATTCGGATCCGAGTACCGTTGGCTCTTTTTCAATCGATCCAAATTCAATCAACTCTGTTTTTTTTTTTTTAAAAAAAAAAAAAGAAAAACGTTTTGTTATACTTTCCTTAAAAAAATCATTTAAAACATCGATTTTAATAGTCTTTTTGATAGATTAATTATTAACTATACTTTTGATAAAAATGAAAATAAACCATAGATCTGTAGTAATTTTAAAGGTGTCGGAAAAACACTTAAAATGTTTGGCTATTAATTTTCTATTTGTGGCGTTTTGTAACAAACCTTTTACAAGTGATTTCCTATTTAAGAGTCTCATTTGTCAGTCTCAAAAGAACCAGATCAAAGGAAGAACATGCGGGTTCAAGTCTTTTTTTATACAGTATATTATTAATAATAATAATAATCTTGAGTTTTACATAATCACACAAGCTGGAATGCCAAACAGAAGATTTACAGCAGATGAGACTAATGATCTCATCTTGAAATTACAAGCATTGTTGCCTGATTCAAGCTCAAGATGCAAAACAACAAGGGTAAGTACTGTTCTTTCTTTTCATTTGCTCCAAGTTTCTTGATAAATTTATTAATACATACATATATATATGTATGTATGTATGTATGTATGTATGTATGTATATGTATCATAGGTGCCAGCCTCAAAAGTTCTGAAGAAAACATGCAATTACATCAAGAAACTGGAGAAAGAGGTGGACTGTTTGAGTGAAAAACTTTCTAAGCTTATGGCTTCTGAAGACATCACAAGCATTGATGCGATTACTATAAGAACCCTACTCCAGCAATAAAGGGTTGAAAATGAATAAAACAAAGACTAAAAGAAATGGATTTTTGAGGATAATGCAAATGTTTCATAATATGATCAGAGGTGGACCTGTGATTCTATAGTTTATGAGATTGATTATTTTTAAAATTTGCTATTTTATATATATTCTAGTATTATTAATTGGCTGATGTCAGTTTCATCAGTTATACGATACCATGCTGCATGTTGTATATTTGATATATATCTCGACAAAATTATATATGATCAGGCATATTGAATCTGGAATATATATATAGTCGGTAGGAGTTGCTAATTTGATCCGATATACAATTTGTAGTATATTTACAGATATATTATTATAAGTAAATTTTAAAGTTGACAAATGATAATCTGTACAAGGTTGAAAAAGCCCGACAGGTCGGCAGTTTGATTTGACTGTCGTATATTTCTCCTTCGTTAGTTAGAATTTGTGAACGAAAATGTCAACTTAAACTACGACACTGCGCTAAGGATCTTTTGTCCAGATGAACAGAGTGAAGTCCCAAATCTTGTATTTAGTTATTTACATTATAATATCAATTAGATTATATGTAATCGATTTTTTTTTTAAATCTACCCCTATTCATGAAATAAAACCACTCTCGACAACGGATATATTATTCAAAAAACAATATACATTGTTATCTACGAATTAGTTCAGAAACTAAGTTATAGTGAAAAAGATGTATTATACATATATATAATATAACATAGCAATTTTCGAGTCGAAATCGATCTTAAATTTGTAGACAGGTAATCGAGCCGGTTCGTTAACATCCATCGATAATCATATTGCTAAATGAGTGGTTCCGGGCCAGCTCAACTTTCAGTTCACGGGACTAGGTACTTATGGGCTTCTTACCGCTTACCAGCCCACGACCCTAAGAATTACAAATTATTAAGGCATATGAATCATTCAGGAAAAAAGACTCTTTTTTTTAAAAAAAATAAAACTTCTAAACAATAAAAATAAGTTTGTTGAAAAATTATTTAAAAATGTGTTAAATATTTGTGTTGAAAATGTGAATGTTGAAAATTAGGTAAAATTAGGTGTTGAATATTGAAAATTAGTGTGTGATGATGTAGGTAATGATGTATTTTATTTTTGGATTATTTGTAAAAATTTTCTATAAATAGATCTCTCATTTGTGAAGAAAATCACAATTGAGTTGAGAGAAAAATATTATAAAGTGTGTAGTGTGATAATTTTGAGAGTTTGAGATTTTTACTTTTTACCGTAAATTTTTACTTTTTCACAACACGTTATCAGCACGAAGCTCTAAAAGTCCTCCATATTTTTCCAAGCTCCGAACAGAAGAAAAAG
>NW_027356016.1:0-68352 GCF_012295235.1 Primulina huaijiensis | reverse complement strand
TGGTCGTGGTCGTGGACGCGGCCGTGGTTTTGAAAATAATCGAGATAGTTATTTCTATAACTCATCTCAAAATAACGTCCCAAACCATCCACAGAAAAGGCATCAAGAAAACATGAGTGTTAATGAAAATCACTCGAAAAGATTTGAAAGTTCTTGTTTCAGATGCGGTACTCCAGGACATTGGTCTCGTATTTGTCGAGCCCCTGAGCATCTTTGCAAACTTTATAAAGAATCAATAAAGGGGAAAGAAAAGGAGACCAACTTCACTGAGCGAAGTGACCGTTTGAGTGATTCAACTCATTTTGATGCTGCTGATTTTATGAATGATATCTCTGGAAATGATCAATATGTTGGTGGGATAGAAATGAACAATATTGATGCTGCTGATTTTATGAATGATTTCTCTGGAAATGATCAATATGTTGGTGGGATAGATATGAACAATATTGATGCTGCAGATGTTCTCATGATTTCTCTGAAAATGAACAATCTAGTGGTAGAATATAAATGTACAATAATTTATTTTTCATGTATTTATATGATAATTTTTTATTGTACAATTATTATATGTGTTATATTTAAATATGTATTGTCATTAATTTTTTTTTCATTGCATATTTTTTGAAGTTACAAATATGGAAAATGCTATGAGCAAAGCTGAAGTTTGCATACCCGATAGTGGTACAACGCACAGTATCCTCCGAGATAAAAGATATTTCTTGGAACTAAAACCAACAAAAACAATGGTGAATACAATATCTGGTCCTGTAGACTTGATTAAAGGTTGTGGTAAAGCACAATTTTTGTTACCTAATGGTACAAAATTTTTGATTAATGATGCTTTGTATTCACCACAATCGAAAAGAAATTTGTTGAGTTTTAATGATATATACTCTCATGGGTATGATACTCAAACAATGAATGAATGGAATGAGAAATATATGTGTCTTACCACATATAAATCAGGAAAGAAATATGTGATTGAAAAAAACTACCAATGCTCCCTACTGGATTGCATTATACACATATACGTCCCATTGAATCAAACATGGTAATTGATAATTCTTCAATATTAACCAATTGGCATGATCGAATAGGACATCCTGGTTCAACAATGATGCGAAGAATTATAGAAAATACACATGGTCATCCATTGAAAGACCAGAAGATCTTTCAGAATAATAAGTTTCAATGTAAAGCATGTTCTCTTGGAAAACTTATTATAAGACCATCACCAGCCAAAATCCAAACTGAATCACCAATGTTTCTTGAACGTATTCAGGGTGATATTTGTGGACCAATCCATCCACCATGTGGACCATTCAGATACTTTATGGTATTGATTGATGTCTCCAGCAGATGGTCACATGTATGTTTATTGTCAACTCGAAATGTTGCATTTGCAAGATTACTTGCTCAAATAATAAAATTGAGGAATCAATTTCCCGATTATACAATCAAGAAAATTAGACTTGATAATGCTGGTGAATTTACTTCCCAGACTTTCAATGATTATTGTATGTCTATGGGAATCATTGTTGAGCATCCTGTTGCTCATGTACATACTCAAAATGGATTGGCTGAATCATTGATTAAACGTCTGCAAATGATTGCTAGACCAATGATTATGAAAACAAAGCTCCCTATTTCTATATGGGGACATGCAATTTTACATGCTGCTTCATTAATTCGCATCAGACCAAGTGCATATCATAAATTCTCCCCATTGCAGCTTGCATTTGGTAAAGAACCACACATTTCTCATCTGAGAATTTTTGGACGTATGGTGTATGTGCCTATTGCACCACCTCAACGAAAGAAAATGGGACCTCAAAGAAAGATTGGAATTTATATTGGTTATGATAGTCCATCGATCATTCGATATCTTGAACCACAGACAGGCGACGTGTTCACAGCACGTTTTGCTGATTGTCATTTTAATGAGGAAATCTTCCCAATGTTAGGGGGAGAACAGAAACATACCGAAAAAGAAATTACATGGTATGTATCATCATTGTTACATCTGGATCCAAAAACAAAACAATGTGAAAAAGATGTACAGCAAATTGTGCACTTGCAAAGAATAGCAAATCAAATACCAGATGCATTTGCAGACACAAAAGGAGTAACTAAATCATATATACATGCTGCAAATGCCCCTGCTCGAATTGAAATTCCAAAGAAACAAATTGAAGATAGTCATGATGTCATTAAACGCCTGAAGCGTGGAAGGCCAGTTGGTTCCAAGGATAAAAATCCTCGAAAAAGAAAATTCATAGAGAAACACAATGATCACAAAATAGGGAATGATGTTCCTGAAGAAACACATAATGACCACAAAATAGAGAATGATGTTCCAGAAGAAACAAATGATGATGAAAATGTTTTGTCAGAACCACAAACTGACGAGAATCATGAAATCTCTATCAATTATATTAATACTGGAAAAATATGGAACCGAAAAGATATAGAAGAAATTGATGATATATTTTCTTATAATGTGGCAATCGACATCATAAATGATAATGAAGATCATGAACCAAAATCTTTGGTGAATGTAAAAATCGGCAGGATTGGATAAAATGGAAAGATGCCATCCAGGATGAATTGGATTCGCTAAATAAACGTAATGTTTTTGGACCTATAGTCCTTACACCTGAAGGTGTAAAACCTGTTGGATACAAATGGGTTTTTATTCGAAAGCGAAATGAGGAAAATGAAATAGTAAGATATAAAGCTCGACTTGTTGCACAAGGTTTTTCTCAAAGGCCTGGAATTGATTATGAAGAAACGTATTCTCCTGTGATGGATGCAATTACGTTTCGGTATTTGATTAGCTTGGCAGTATCTGAAAATTTAGAAATGCGTCTTATGGATGTTGTTACAGCCTACTTATATGGATCACTTGATAGTAATATATATATGAAAATCCCTGAAGGATTTAAGATGCCTGAAGCACAAAGTTCAAAACCCAGAGAATGTTATTCTGTGAAATTACTAAGATCATTATATGGGTTGAAGCAATCCGGCAAAATGTGGTATAATAGGCTAAGTGATCACTTGATGAAAAAGGGATATGTAAATAATTCAATATGCCCTTGTGTTTTCATTAAGAAAACAACATCCGGATGCGTAATTATTGCTGTATATGTTGATGATTTAAACACCATTGGAACGAATAAGGAAATTCAAGAAGTTGTGTCATACTTGAAAGAAGAATTTGAAATGAAGGATCTTGGAAAAACCAAGTATTATCTGGGTTTACAAATTGAACAAAAAGAATGTGGAATATTTGTTCACCAGACAAATTATACAGAAAAGATCCTTAAACGTTTTAATGTGGACAAATCAAATCCTTTAAGTACTCCAATGGTTGTTAGATCATTAAACATAGAAAAGGATCCATTCCGTCCATGTGAAGACGATGAAGATATTCATGGTCCAGAAGTACCATATCTAAGTGTTATCGGTGCCCTTATGTATCTTACAAATTGTACAAGGCCTGATTTATCTTTTGCCGTAAATTTATTGTCAAGATTTAGCACATATTCAACAAAGAGACATTGGAACGGAATTAAACATATATTCCGTTATCTACGAGGAACGACAGACTTGGGACTTTTGTATTCAAAAGATGCTAATCCAAGTATAATTGGTTATGCTGATGCTGGATACTTATCTGATCCACACAAGGCACGTTCTCAAACTGGATATGTATTTACTCGTGGAGGCACTGCAATTTCTTGGCGTTCACAGAAACAAACACTTGTAACAACTTCATCAAATCATGCCGAGATTATTGCACTACAAGAAGCAAGCCGTGAATGTGTGTGGTTAAAATCAATGACTCAACATATCCAAAGCTCATGCGGATTATCATTCGACGAGAAGCTTGTGATTCTATATGAAGATAATGCTTCATGTGTTGCTCAAATGAAAGAAAGATACATAAAAAGCGACAGAACTAAACATATTCCTCCTAAGTTCTTCGCATTCACCAAGAAGCTTGAGAAAAATAAATGTATTGATGTTCGTCACATTCAATCAAGTGAAAACTCATCAGATCTCTTCACAAAGGCACTTCCTACGACAATATTCAGAAAGCACATATATAATATTGGGATGCGCAATCTACGAAATGTGTGAAGAATTGTTCGTGTCAACATGAGGGGGAGTTTACGTGACTGCACTCTTTTTCCCTGACTATGGTTTTTATCCCAAGAGTTTTTCCTAGTAAGGTTTTTAACGAGGCAGTATAAAAACACGTAATGTATACAATCATTATGATCATAATCACAAGGGGGAGTGTTGAAAAATTATTTAAAAATGTGTTAAATATTTGTGTTAAAAATGTGAATGTTGAATGTTGAAAATTAGGTAAAATTAGGTGTTGAATATTGAAAATTAGTGTGTGATCATGTAGGTAATGATGTATTTTATTTTTGGATTATTTGTAAAAATTTTCTATCAATAGATCTCTCATTTGTGAAGAAAATCACAGTTGAGTTGAGAGAAAAATATTATAAAGTGTGTAGTGTGATAATTTTGCGAGTTTGAGATTTTTACTTTTTACCGTAAATTTTTACTTTTTCACAACCCGTAAATTTTTACTTTTTCACAACAAAGTTAATGTTTCTTGACAGACTCTATTATTGTCAGTGAGAGATATGGCTAAATAAAATTGAACAATTTTAGAATTTTTATTTTAGGTATATAAAACTTATGCTAATTTTTTTTTTCGAATAGAAAGATTTGTTAGAATTAATTATCTAACTAGAAATTTCTTTGTAAATTTGAAATTTTGATGTCAGATAATCTATAAATCATCAAGGTGTGTTATTACGTCCTAAATCCTTTAGAAAAAGTTTAAAATCTAATTGACTAATCATCCATAACCTCTGAAATTTATAAATCATGTACTTTCCGACTTATTATTAACCTATTATTAAAGACTCTGGTGAATATATACAAAAACTTATGTGATACGGTCTCACGGGTCGTATTTTGTGAGACAAATATCTTATTTGGGTCATTCCTGAAAAAGTAATACTTTTTATTAAGAGTATTATTTTTTATTGTGAATATCGATATAGTTGACTCTTTTCACAGATAAATATTCATGAGACCGTCTCACAAGAGATCTACTCATATATATATATATATATATATATATATATATATATTAATAATTTTAAAATGTAATGATTTTAAATAATTAGAAAAATAAGACTTTAGATTTTAATTTATTTTTATTATTTATCTAATTAAAAACCCATCACTCATATTCATATGCACATGTCCGGGAGCTTTCCATGACTTCCTCCATTCGACTTCAAAGATTTTCTCAATTCCTTCTCAAAGAAACCACCCCAGATCTCTTCTCCTCTCCTCAATTACTTCTGAATTTCCGTTCTCACTACCCTTCAACTCCTTTCTACTCTACCAGCCGTATTCTTCATAATCAGGATCCCAAAAACACTGCTGTCCAATGGAACCTCACGATCAGGGATGCATCAGCCACCAATCCTCTAAAGGCACTCTCTTTATTTCAGCAAATGCTGGAAAATACTGTTGGAAGTACCCCAATTTACATTGACCCTTTCATTTACGCTTCACTGATCAAAGCTTGTAACAAAGCTCAGGCCTTTCTTGAAGGTAAATCGGTACATGGCCATATTATTAGGCTTGAACTGGACTACAATGTGAATATATTGAACAGTCTTGTATGTTTTTACTCGGGTTCTGTGAATTTTTTGAGTTGTGCTGCCGTTTTATTTGATTCAGTTGTGGAGAAGAGTGTTGTCGCCGTTAATTGTATGATATCTGGGCATGTTAGAAGAGGAAATCTTGATTTGGGTCTAAGCTTGTTTGTAAAAATTCTAAGGGGATGTTTTGGTTCTAACGTAAAACCCAATTATGTTAGTTTCTTGATTTTGATAGCCGGTTGTGTTGAATTTGGTGGACGAAAAAATGGAACGGCTCTACATGGTTGTTGTTCCAAGATGGGATTTGACTGTAATGTTGAAATCTGCAACGTGCTTATTGATTTTTATGCTAAATTTGGATGCATCTTTGATGCTGCTACTGTATTTAGAGACTCGCCACAAAAAGATTTGATTTCATGGAATACCATGATTTGGGGGTATGCTAATAATGGCCATTCCTGGGAGGCACTTACCTTATTCAAAGAATTGAGAAATACAAATATAGGAGTTGACAGGGTATCTTTCAGTTGCTTGATATCCTCCTACGCAGCTCAAAAAGATCTTAATTCAGGGAGGATGATGCATGCTCTTGCAAAAGCAGTTGGGATCGAGTGTGATATCTCAGTAGGGACAGCACTTATCAACATGTATGCAAAATGCAGAAAACTAGTGTGTGCGATGGAACTTTTTGATGATTTACCAAAGCAAAATATTGAATCTTGGAACACTATGATACATGCATATGTTGAAAATGGACTAGCCATGGAGGCTTTAAAGCTATTTGATCATATCAAGCATAGAAACTTAGAACTCGACGAAGTAACAGTCCTAGGATTAATTATGGCCTGCCGTGATTTGGGGAACCTAAATCATGGTATTTATATTCATTCTTTTCTGCAGAGTGAAGACCTCCTTAGAGACAATACCTGTCTAGGTAATGCACTTATTGATATGTATGCAAAATGTGGGAGCATGACACAAGCTAGAGCGGTTTTTGACCGTATGATCAAGAAAGATGTTATCTCGTGGACGTCTCTCATATCTGGTTATGCTATAAATGGTGAAGGTGTAAAATCTCTTGATACTTTTAAACATATGTGTGATCAGAAAATTGCTCCTAATTTTGTTACCTTCATTGGAGTTTTATCAGCATGCGATCATGCTGGTCTGGTTCATGATGGGCGAAATTTATATGGTAATATGAAGAACGTTTACGGCATTGAACCCCAGATTGAGCATTATGGTTGTTTGATAAACATGCTTGCTAGAGCTGGAAGAATAGATGAGGCTCGAAAATTTATTGGAGAAATAGCTTTGGAACCAAGTGCACTTGTTTGGCGAATGTTGATTAATGCATGTTGTGTTTATGGCAACATCAATCTCGGATTAAACTTAGTTAGTAGCCTGACAGAACCAAACACTTCACATGATTCTGGAGACTGTGTAATTTCATCCAATATATTTGCTGTAGCAGGAAGATGGGATGATGTTATCTCTCAGAGAAACTTAATGTTTAAACAGAGATCTCCTAAAGTTGCAGGGAAAAGCTCGCTATCCTGTCTGACTGAGTGATAGATATCAAGAACACCTAATTTTAGTTATCTGCAGAAGCCAAGTCTGAGAAAATGCTTCAAAACCAGCTGAAAATCTATGTTTGTTAATAGGCTGATCATGCAGCTCGATGTTCAGTTGCTACCAATCATCGCCTGTTAATTATTTTCTGCAGGCTATGACAGGTGGTGGCATTTGTCAAGAAGCTCGTGAATGGTAGTAACGAAGGCGAAAAGGTGTACAGATGAAGGTGGATCTGCTTTTGAATAATGAAATTATATAAAATAATATAACCAGGGACTTGTTGCTTATAAAAGCAGACAAGCATGAGAAGTGTTCTTCTCAATAAAGTTGTGTTGCCCTATGTATAAAGAACGAAGATGGACAAACTGCAACAGAAGTAATGCAACGAAGTACTGAAAATTTACGAGGCAGATGTCCAAACGAAGTCTTGTATCTGGTCTTATAATATGGAGCTCTAGCTTGAGCATCTCTTTGACGTTGGCAAAAGCTATGTTTGATGGTTTATATGCATTAGTCTCATCATCTTCACACGTAAGACTGGATCCACTAGTTATTATCATGGATGTGGTCATTCTTTTGTTTTGCTTTGGGTTGATTTAAACAAAGCCGTTGTCTGGAGTTGCTAGTTCATATATTAAACTTGTAAAAGGACAGGCTTCATTTGGGTTTTTAAAAAATCAAATTCTTGATGAGTTAACTGGCAACAGGTTTTGTCCTGTGTGATTCGTTTGCCTTCACAGATTTTCATAATTTTGTTCTATAAAAAATTTATTGAGCGCTGCTTCATCTAAAGTTCTTATTTTGTCAGGGTTAGATTCCATCATTGTCTTTAGGGAACTGGAAGTGTCTCCTCTATTGACTTTCCCATTATTTTTGAAGCAGTTCATCAGATGACAAAAACACCAGGCAACTTCAGTTCGTCTAATCTGCACATGGTTTTTGCTAGTTTAACTTAGTTCTTCAGCTGAGTTACACCGGGTTAACCTGATGTGTTTGCTGCAAGAACTCCGTCACTCTTTAGTCATTATAATACACTATGGGGGTACACATTCTCCCTTCAACTGCAGCACTCCCTTGTCTTGGAAACAGAAATGAGCAGTTTTATAACGTGATAAGCTAAATAGCACAGCCCAAACCAGAAGTCTAAAATATTATGAGGATAGGATTTCAGTTTTGTTAGTCACTCCAAGATTAATCTGATATATGGACATCTTCGCACTCTGTTATATGAGACTGCAGTTTCTAAGCATCTTTTTCCTTCCATAAATTTACAAAGCAATAACAGTTTCAACAGGGCATGGATCACACCAAAACACTCACCAATAACCTCTGCACGAGCAAACGCCATTCGTTAAAGAGTGATACCGATTCCTATCTCTTAATGCAATCTCCACTTTGTATACTTTAGAAATCAGTCTCATCACGGTGTGACAATCTTTGCATACTCTCAAGTTCTTCACAATTCTCAAGACACCGCCCTCTCTCGATCTTGCCATCCCAAAAGCAATAGCCAACTTCTCACTGTGAGTAATAACTGCATTTTCCTTTTCCTCCTCTTCAATAGCGTGTAAAATTTTAAACATTAGGAATGTTCTCCTCCTATTCTAAGTCTTAGCATGAGCTCTTCTAGCTTCTTATAAGCCACCGTTGTTACATCATCCTGCTTGGCACCAGCAACAAAAGTATACATGACCTTCTCAACTTCAATCATACTCCAACCAGGACTTTTTGTTATTTTTCCTTCAGCCATTGTCCACTGCCCAGCTACTGCATAAATATTAGACAATAATACGTGATCACTAGAATTTTCAGGTCTAACTCCGATAGCCTTTTCTTGACATCCTCTGCCAAATTGACATTACCATGAAAACTACACGCTCCACCAAAGAATGGCACTGGGTGGAATCGGCATCTCAGATACAAAGTTATAAGCTTTCACCAGTTGGCCGGCCCGACCATATAAATGAACCATGAATCCGTAATGTTCGATTTAGGCTTAATCCTACACATTGGTCATTTTATAAAAAATTTCGCAGCCCTGTTCCACTAAACCGGCATGACTACATGCGTAAAGGATCACAATAAATGCAATTCCATCTGGTTTGATCCTGGATGCCTCCATTTCATCTTTTATTGGCATGTCCATAAAGAACAACCGTGCCAAATCCAACTCCCCCATTTTTGCATATGCAGCGAGCATCAAATTATAAGAAGCCAAGTTTCGTAATGGCATCAAATTTTGAGGAAATTCTGAATCAGAAAAACCACGATGATGGTGTTGTACGTGAGGACATCGGGGTTCGCGGCGTGGAGGAGGCGGCGAGCATAGTCCAACGCTGCAGAAAGGTTGACTGAGCAGTGGAGTTTGAATTTTCCGGTCGCAAAGGGGTCGGAGTCCAGGCCGCTCTTTACGGCAGAGGCGTGTAATTGTTGGAGGGGTTGGAGAGTCTTGCAGCTATTCAACAACGAGACACAAAATTGTCCTGCACTATACATTTACAACCTCGTCGCCCAGCTTTTTGCAACGGCTTATATGTTACACGTTAAAATTCTTTCAAAAGATGATTAATTTTGCTTATTTTACCTTTCAAAATTCCATACAATGCTTCTCCTTGGTTAATTAAGATTTTAGTATAACAAAGATTCAGTTTTCAAAAATATTTGTTTTTCTCGAGCAAATCACCCGCTTCTTGGCTTCCAATTCTACGTGAAGATGAAAAAGAAGAACGTAAGCAGGAGCAGAAGTGGCGAATATTGGGGCCCTCGATATATGTAGAATCGTTTGCTCCAAAAAAAAAAATACATGTAGAATCCATGAATTTCGAAGCTTTTCCTTTTTTAAGATCTTTCAGCTGGCGTGGCCGCCTCTGCATCTCTTCTTCCACGTATTCCATCTACCTTTTTGTCAATTCTGGTCCCCTTTTATCATCCACGTCATTCGAATGTCACCGTTGATTTACAGATCTCAACGGCTTCGATCGACTGCAGTTTAGTATTTAAAAGCGCCATTAAGTATCGTTGTGTCTTCGCTGTTATTTATCCCAAGCTTTAGAACACCCACACAGACTAGCTTCTCTCTCAGTCCGCTGGGGAGAAAGAATTGGCTGAAACTGATCCGGATGTTTATGGATGAAGGATGTATTGAAGATAGTGGTATGCAAACCAAGCCGAATGGGTGCTTACGAGCTTGAGCTGGATCAGTGACGTGGGATTTCGGGGACAGTATTTTCTGTGTACCGAACTTATTACATGTGGAATTGACGGAATCAAGGGAGGGTTTGTTTTAGGAAAAAAAGTCGTTACACGTGAAAAAGCCTCTTGGTTTTTCATTCTCGGGTCCGCAGATAGGGTGAGCTTTTATCCTTGAGGGGTTGGTTTCTAAGTGAGCATAGGATCTGCGTAATGGGATTTTTTTTGTGTGAGTGGAACTCGATTCTAAGTTAAAGGAGGGATCTTTTTGGCGTTTAACTTCTTGGTGGCTTGGTGATGGAATATCTCTGCTATTGAATTCTGGGTTTTTTTTCTTGTGTGACCATATTCGATAATCGATGGAGAATAGCGACACAGGGAAGAGCAGGGATGGGTTTATTGATAGGAGTAAAGTGAGGATTTTGCTATGCGACAATGATGAGAAAAGTGCAGGGGTGGTTCTTACTCTTTTGTGTAGTTGTTCTTATCAAGGTATTGTTTTCATTTTTAGTTACAAGTGTTTTTTTCTATATTTCTTTGTATTTTAAATGATTAGTGCTTTTTACTAAGGAGTTTTCAGTTATTAATGCGACATCACAGTTTAAATGGGGAAAAGATTCATGAGTTTTACACTCATCATTTAACGTAAAACCAAGAAGTCATAGCTTCTGACATAAGTTATAGTTAAAGAAATTATTTCGCCTTTTGAATTTGAAGATTCCTGGGATGTTGATATTGCTGCTACAACTAAGAAAAAGAAAGCCTTGATGGATTCTGAGTGGATTTTTACTTTTATATCTAGTGCCACTATCATGCGCATTAGGTCATAGTTATAGAATCTAGAATCTCCATTAACTCTTCTTCTTCTTATTAAATGGACTTGTTCTGACTTTCTACATGAAACACAACTATGCTAGATCAAATGATTGATTGCTTCCTTCTACAACTCTTAAATTTATTGGGAAGCTTTTTCACTCCATGTTTCTTCCTGCGTCATTTCTGATATTGAGGTGTTTTTAAATCTAAACCGTTATGGTCATTGTTTTTCAGTCACTTCTGTAAGGTCGCCCAGACAGGTAATTGATGCATTGAATGCAGAGGGGACTGATATAGATATCATTCTTTCTGAAGTTAACCTTCCTATGACCAAAGGATTCAAAATGTTAAAATACATCATGAGGGACAGAGGGTTACGGCGTATCCCTGTTATCAGTAAGTATAATTATTGTTTAATTTGTTCCTTTTGTCTAAAAATTTGAATATTCTCTTAAGATTGTCATTCTTTGTGGAATTTCTAGTGATGTCAACTCAAGACGAGGTTCCCATTGTCGTCAAGTGCCTAAAATTTGGAGCAGCTGACTATCTTGTGAAGCCATTGCGCGTCAACGAGCTGTTGAATTTGTGGACTCATATGTGGAGAAGAAGGCGAATGGCATGTCCCTTGTATTTATGTCATCACTTAGTTTCAGTGCAATACGAGTTTTTTGGTTTAATTGTTGGGATATGTTCCTTTGAGTAGTGTGGATAGCTCTCGATATTTTTACTAGTTGTGAGAGTCAAAGGTGTGTACCATACGTGCGAAGTGCATATGCAAAGAGCCATATAACATGTGTATATCTTGTGATAGAAAGCCTATAGTTTAGTGTCTCGCTTCTTTTGAGTAAACGAAGCTGTATTATTTTCTTTTCCAGCGACAAGCAAACCTTTCACAAGGTCCATTTATAGATTCTATCTATAGTGCATAATTTATGTAGTGGAGTTATGTTTTTAATTGAATGTGTTATAACTTTCTACTTGAGCTTCATGTAACTAATTTTTGTCTGCTTGTTTTTGCATAACAGCTTGGACTAGCAGAGAAAAATATCTTAAATTTTGATCTGGATCTAGTTGCATCAGATCCAAGTGATGGTAATACCAACAGTATTACTTTATTTTCGGATGACACAGATGACAAGACTGGAAAGAGTACCGACCCAGAAACTTGTACTTCAACCCATCAGGAAGGCAAGGTTGGTATCTTCAGGAGGACTATGTTCTAATACATCAAACTCATATACATGCAAAGAAATTAGTAGTAGTAACTGTGTCAGTAAGGGAAACATTGACCAATATTGAGATAAAAATGAAGCCGTGGGCAAATTCGAAAAATAAAATTAGGAGTCAGGAGTGTTGCATGCTAGTATTTCTTTCTTTTTAGTTCCTGGAGAGTTAGATGGATTTTTGTTAGAAAGAAGTCAAATGATGTTGTGTCATATATTTTCCAATATTAGAGGAAACTGAAACTCTAGTGCCTGAGAAATTATGCCATCTTAACTTCTCAGGCAAGAAACTATTTCTACTCTCAAGTGCTATATATCAGCATGTAGCAAAATACCAAATACTCCGTTTCTTTTGGAAGTTTGAACTTCTCAACTGGTGTTAGGCAGACAAATTTCATCATTACAAAATGTCCGTGGCATTTATTTGTTTTTGACAATGTCCAGGAATAATTGAGAGTTCCTTCCTACTGATTTGGTGATTTTTTAACTAACCTTTGTTTCATTGTCATTTGTTGTGCCTCGTCTGTATATTCAGACCAATATCAACACTGGTATTGCTCCTACGGAAACCGTGACCATGGCTCCTGTGGAGTGTCAGCCAGATGTCCCAGGAATATGTGACAAAAGAAGAGGTGAATGATTTACCTGATTTATACAAATGCTGATAATTTTAAAGTTAACACTGTTCACAATAGCATGTTAAAAGTGTCAAACGTGCTTAAATGCATAAGGTTTCTGGTGGTACTGAAAGCAGAATCTGAAACCTATGCTTCTGAACTTAGTTAACAATATTTTATTTATATTAACATCTATAAACGTCTATGAAGAAATGTTTGCAATTTTTTTGCTGAACACGCAACAATTCTATTAAACAATGAAATTAGATATTCATGCTGACATCATAAAAAATCAACAGCAAATCTTGGAAAAAAGTTTATTCAATTTTATTTTCTCCCATATGGCCTACATTTTAGCATGCTTTTGAATTTTTTCCAGGACAAGTTGTGTTATTTCCAAAGAAAAATGATTTTAAGATGGGCGAGTCTTCAGCCTTTATCACATATGTCAAATCAAGCACACCCAATGGAAACATCCAGGTGTCTTCTTCCGCCAATGAGATTTCATCTGAGCATGTGAAGATTGTACAGAATCTTACGATATTGAGCGATGAAGTTATTAATGACATCCAAAGACACGATAACAGAAATCCCCTGGAGAACTGTTCACGAGGAGATGGAGATCCTTTTATGTCACTTGATGCTTCCCAATCGAACTCACAGGAAGAGTTTGCTCAGGCAGACATACATTCAGAGAATGACAATTCCAATGATGTCCCTGGTTGTCAAGAACATACTGCTGCCTATCCTTTCTACATTTCCGGAGTGATGAATCAAGCTACGATGCCACTAGCATTTAGTTATCTCAAAAATCTAGCAGATGTTCATAACCATGCTAATTCAACCATACTGTCCCACTACAATCATATTCCTCAATGCTTTCCTCACATCCCCGGGATGTCAACTTATCCTTATTATCCATTTATGTGCCTACAACCTGGTCAAATTTCCACGCCACGATGGCCAGCACATGAAAATAATGCCTCCAATGAAGGAAACTTGCATAAAGTTGATCGTAGGCTGGCAGCATTGATGAAATTCAGGCAGAAACGCAAGGAGAGATGTTTTGACAAGAAGATTAGGTATGTCAATCGAAAAAAACTTGCAGAACGAAGACCTCGTGTAAGGGGCCAGTTTGTGAGAAAAGTGAATGGAGTTAACGTGGATCTTAATGGGCAACCTCCTTCAACAGAAGATGATCAAGAAGAAGGAGAAGAGTCTGATGAGGAAGATCAAACTGCCGGTGTGAGGCTTTCACCCGTGGATGTTACTTCAGTATGCCCCTAATAAACTTCAAGTCATGCAAATTTTATATTTTATGTTATCTTCGTACTGTCATGATAGATAACTGGTCCGGTCCACGCAAGGACTTCTTGCCTATCAAATTTCTTAGTAACACAAGCCTATAGATATGCAACTCCACGTGTCCGATGTCGATAATGTTCTTCTGTTGGATGTCATGATAAATGCTTCAGTATTTTCGAATGGGATTGATTTGATGCTATCATAAGGTGGAATCTCTCCCTAAATTTTACTGTGGTACATTCTTTAATTCGGGTACTTATCTAAGAGAATCTTAAGGTAAAACTGAAAGTGTTGTCATATTTTGGTAAGAGTAATAAAATCAGGGGGACATCTTTGAATGAGAATCTTTGTTGAAGTACTCTGTAGACTGAAATTATGACCAGATTGCTGCCACTAATAGGTTACATCTAATGAGGAAAAGTTTGGTTATGCAGATGGATGCTATTGCTCTAATTTTATTACTATTATTCACTGTTGATAACAATGCTCTTTGTTTGGTGGAGTAGTCGTTGGATTATGTAATATAAATTGACATTATATGTTGATGATCGGAGGGCTAAAATTTCATCGGAGGAGAAACACTCCGGTAGGATAGAAAAATCAAACACTCAAGCTGTAGGATAGAAAATTTGGCTGCATTCTGGGGATTTAATCAGTGTCTCAAGTAGCTTATCTTATTTTCCACGAGCTAGCCAGCATATCATTAAATTAATTTTTCGAATTTTGCATCAATTTTTTGCCGACTAAATAAAATATCAAGTCACTTGAAGAATATCGTCTTAAATTTTAATGTGCAATATCTATTCAATCGGCAATTGTTCTTTCATGGAATCCAACTACTTATTATTACAAGCATTCCAATTGACACCCTTAAAAGGAACATTTGACATTTTCAATTGTTGTGCTAAAATGAATTTTAAAATTTCAGATTGGATATTAAAAAATAATAATATTAAAGGGAACATTTGACAATTTCTAATGCGGCTATAATATTCCACAATTTTGGCTTAGAAATAATATACGGGAAAGATGCTTGAGGCACTAAATTAAACTAAACATCTTCCTTTAATACGTAGTTATTTTCTTTTAAATAATCATACTGACATACATTTCAAATTTATTATTTTCTGGAACATTCTAATCCATTTTGATTAAAATAATCAATATCAAAATCTATTAACAATATCAAATTACATAACATATGAGATATTAAAATTTTATTATATATAAATTTCACATTCATAAAATAAATTGATCATACACTATAATTGATGCACCCATAGAGGAGGGACGAATAATTTGGCTGATTTATTATGTCGTTAATAAGTCACTTTTTCTTATAAAATTGAATGTGATTGATTTATCATCTTCATATCTTTCGTCATCTTATCTCATGCATCACGAAATCTGCACCGCCGCATTTAAATTCTGACACGAATATAAGAAATAAAACTACTTGTCTAATAGTATCAATTAGCAATAAGATGTTTTTGTAAGGAGGTGGTTGTTGTGTTATGTGTTCCTTAGTGGTGACGGACGATGATTTCATCGATTAATTTGGTCGGCTTGTTGGTGTTATATGCAAACAATCGTAAACTACTCACGCACACTTGATTTATATATTCCAACTCTCATCGATAACGACATCATGAATAAAAAAACAAAAAATTCGGACAAATATTATTTATTACATAACACAAAACATTAACAATTTTATCGGTTTTGTTCAATTTACATCATACCAGACCATTTGAATAAAATACTAAAAACGATTAAAATAATAAAAAAATAAGAAATTTATTATACAGCTTTCTCGATTACCTCAACATTAGGAAAATTTGGCTAATTTTTGAATGTGTTATATCCGCGATGATCTCATTTCTTTCGATGGAGAGTGAGCTCGCTTTTTTTATTTTTATATCTAGGATTTGACTTGTATCATGTATACTCATAGGATTCGAACGATTAGAAGAAAAAATTTGATTTAGAAAGAGAAAAAGTTGCAAAATATAGAACAGAAATATCCCACAAAACTAAACTCAAGGTAGTAATAATTAAACAAATCAGCAGTTTTTGAATTTAATAATATCTATTCTTATTGAAAAAGATCAGCAAACTTTTTCAAGAAAAAGTCATCTCTGGGTTCAATAGAATAAAAAATGTGGCCTTTTGTTTGTTGAGAACGAAAGCTCTTCGAAAATGCCAAAAAAAAAAATTCATAACATACGTTCGTATATACGTACATACATATGTATGTATGTATGTATGCATAATGTATGTATTTATACATGTGGAGAGAGAAAGTGGAAGAAGTAAGGAGGAGGGGTGGAGAGGAGAGAGGAACACGTAGACGAATAGAGTCCAAGTATGTGACGAAGGATGCAGGAACAAACACGATGCTGCTACCTCTCGCCCATGGCTTAACGACGCCGTTTCTTCTCTTCCCATTCGTCCCAAAGGCTCATTTTTTATTATTATTGTAGCTATCCACTTTCGGCCTCGATGAATGGATAGTCCAACCGCACTCTTACTTCATCATATTGCCTGAAATTTCTTTTCCAATTATTTCTTTTAATTTTTGGGCCTCTTTCGTGTCGTTTTTTTTTTGCTGGAATGTCGAGCAGCGGAGGCGGCTCATCTTCTGCTTTCGGTTTCAGTTTGGAAGGGATAGATGATGTCCGGGATTTTCCATGGGTGAGTGTTATATCCTTTTGCTTGTGTGAATGTATTGACTTTACAGTAATTTATGGTGGGGTCAGGTGTTTGTGCAGGTGAATGAAGGAGAAGGACCATCAATGTCATGGGAGAGGTACAGTCATCTCAATGATCTCATGCACGCTGGGAACAAGGCTTTTCGAGAGAATCGATTGGATCAGGTTAGTTTCTCTGGGTCCTTCGGTTTTTTCCCATTTTTGTAGAGGTCGGTGTGCAGTACATGTGTTCATCCAAGATACAGGTGGTGTGACGTCACTGAAATCAATTAGTATTTGTGTTAGAGTGATCGGTGGTTTGTTAGGCTGGTGTCGTATGTTTTTGTTCAAATCTAAACATCTATTTCAGGGAGTAGTACTGGTTTTTGTTTCCGTATTTTATCAGCTATGGTTAAGATGTATTCCCAACTTCACTGAATTTGGAGGAAGTCAAAATTACTTTTTTCCTGGAAAAATACGGTTGCAAAACACATTTCAACCTTATGGATGGCTATTTATGTTATGGGAGTGTATATTGATTATATTCATGGGCGTGTTTGTGCTAACCAGCATTGATATTGCATCCTCTTGTGACCGAATAACAAATGAAACGAGCTATTTATTTGATGGTAGTGTGCAATTGTGCATGTCTCATAGTTTATTATTCAAATTTGAATCATCATTCTTGAGTCCTTTTGGCTTTTCTAGTGAAGCTGTACGAGACGAGCTATGTGCAAATAGTTTATCAAAAGTATAAATTTATTTGATATGTATGCTCGTGGAGCTTGCATTTAATTCATTTTGTCGAATTGTATTTGTTATAATACGTCATTAGATGTATGTGCCTGTGGTGTTCATGCTTGTAGTGCATTTGGTAAGCCACAACAAAGCTGATGATTTAGCTTACAATCCCAAATGCCAATGCAATTGATATAACACGGCAAAGTTGAACTATTCATGACAATGCATAATCAATAATGCTCGGATTATATTTTGAATGAAAGAAAAACAAATCCGGGTTAATGCGTGTGATATATGCTTATAGAAGTACTTGTATACCTTGTTAAATAATGCTAATTTCATCAGACTTCGAAATGAGATTCCTGGCGAGCATTTGGTTTGATATTCTTTTAAATGAGAAAAATCCTCACATTGCACATTTTTTTCAGTGTTTGCTAATTGATTGTATTTTTATCAGGCTATTGAGTTTTACTCGAGAGCTAACAACATTAAACCTGATGATCCGGTTATTCTTGGGAACCGATGTGCTGCATATCTTCGGTAAATATCAACTAAACATTGTTATTCCTTTTAACTGAACTTCACTGCCAGTTAATAAGGATTGTTTCCTGTCGCAAGGTTCTCTAACCTTTAGTTCCTTACAGGATTTGTCATTTCCTTAAACACAGGCCTCCATCTGCTTCTGAATATAGACCATTGAGTGGGTTGGACCCAACAACTCATGCTGGGGTATTCCCATAATTTAATCTTATTCCCACATGTCCTGCCTGAATGTTTTCTAAATTTTAGATCTCAAATTATTAAGTGCTTGGTTTCAGCTTGCCCTCAAGGATGCTGATAAGATGATGAGTCTGCAACTTAATTTAGTGACATCCTACATTCTCAAGGCAAATGCACTCATTCTGGTGAGCGTGCCACTTTGTGCACTATTTTGGATTGAAATGACTGAACATAATATCCCTGGAGGATTTCTTTAGTCATTTCTTTATGAATTATACTCAACCGGTCTTGTTTATTAATTTTCTACATTGCATCATGTCTATCTTTATTTGATTGTAGTTGACTTCTTTTCATGGTATTCCATCTTTGTATATGTGATGTTACGGCCAGTTGGAAAGGTATGAGCTAGCTCGGGATGTTATATATTCTGGCCTTCAAATTGATCCTCATAGGTAATATTTTTCTTAAAAATTGAATCAGAATTAAATTTCTGGTTGAACATTTTGAATACTTGGTTCCAAACAAAAAAAATTGTAATGAATCAAATATTTCATCATGTAGCAATCCTCTTCTGAATTTGGAGAGATCAACAGCCAATACATTATTGAGGAGAAGCCATGTAAAACCACAGCGTACTGATGATTATGACTGCACTGTTTGCTTGAAGTTAATGTATGAACCTGTTACAACTCCCTGTGGACACTCTTTTTGTCGTTCTTGCCTGTTTCAATCCATGGACAGAGGTAGATTTACTGATTATTTCTTCCTTGTTTTCTGCTCTCTAATTTAAATTTATTTGTCAATAATCCCCATTTTACTCGATCTTTGGTTAAAAATTTCAGGCAATCGATGCCCACTCTGCCGCACAGTTTTGTTTATAAGTCCCAGAACATGTACAGTCAGGTTTATTCTCATATCTTTACATGGTGACAATTTTATCCACTGGCAAATAGACATACTCTTCATATGATTACTGTTAGTGATACATTTATCTTCTCAAAACAACCAAGAATTTTCTTGCTGTATTTTTATTAAAAAAATTGCTAAGTTTCACGAGCGAGAATTTCATTTGGTGATTTCCATTACATGTTAAGGTTTGTAGGTGGCCTTCCTTGTTTACAGCCGTTTTATATGCTTTTAGATGTTTCTTGCGAAGATGAGTGATGGAAAATGTTAATCTTATACTGAGATTATCACTGTAGCAAATAATAGATTTCAATGCACATGGAAAAAATAATTCAACAGTTAACTGGCTATTTTTCAGTGTCACATTGAACAACATCATACAAAAGAACTTTCCCGAAGAATATGCTGAAAGGAGGTTGGAACATGACAGTCTGACAAACCCTGGTGTTGATTTACTGCCTCTTTTTGTCATGGACGTTATCCTACCGTGCCAAAAGTTTCAACTTAACATATTTGAACCTCGTTACAGACTTATGGTAAGTTGATCAGGGTAATTTATTTTCTGTGGTAAATTGATTCCTTAAACAGATTGAAGATAGTGGAAAATC
Organism: Primulina huaijiensis; assembly: GCF_012295235.1. NCBI lineage: Eukaryota > Viridiplantae > Streptophyta > Magnoliopsida > Lamiales > Gesneriaceae > Primulina > Primulina huaijiensis. The sequence goes on along the minus strand of NW_027356016.1, from coordinate 48,257 downwards.
TAGAGCATGAGTTCAAGTCTTGGAGATTTTACATGTACAAATTTTTCATAAGCTTGGCCTTATCAAAATTGTGGTGCTACAGACATTAGATAATATTTCTTCTTTTTTACTGTAATGTGCTCATTGAATTTTGTATTTCACATGCTCATAGTCCCCCAATCCTAGCCACTCTGAGACCTACATTTTACTGACATGATTAATTTACTTGTGTATTTTATTAATCAATGTAAAAGGTAGATGATAATCATATATAAATAATTGGTACAAAAATAGTAAACAAAATATGGCAGTCGTAACTGTTTCGTATAGAAATAGCTCTATTATTATTATTTTGTACACAAGGCAGCAATGGATGAGGCACAACTGTTTCAAAGTTTCTCACTGAAAAAAATTCTCAAGAAGATAAGAAAATACCTCATATTTGAAGTGCTAAATGACCTTTGCGGTCAATGATACCTTTATATGTTTGCTTTATTATTATCTTTTTCTTTCGTTACAATTCCTATGGGCATAACTTATGCAATCATCAAATGCTAATAGACAAATGAGTTGACATGTGATTGGCAGTATCATTATTATTTTCATACGCAGAAGCCTTGACTGCAAAATGGAAGTTGGAACTTGAATATATTTATTTAGCTTTTGTTGGCATGCCACTACTTGGTTAGAACATTAATTTTCTACTGCTGAATCTGAAAGATTTTGATTCTGTCAATTTTAGAGAGAATATTTTTTGACCTCATAACCACTCTACCCTGTGAACATCCCTCTCTCTGGCTACTAAAGGTATTGAACATAAAGGGCAATATAATCACATTTGTCCCCTGTTAACAGAGTGAGCGTGATCTAAGATCCCATAAAAAAATTTGCTGATAAGTTCCTGGTTGGATCTTTTTAGGTTAGACATTTGATCTACTTATTGTATTATGGACTCGGTTTAGTCATTATTTTTATGTTGTTTACCATGACTGGCTGATTTGAACTTTGAACCTAATTGTTTTGAAAAAGGTGAGGAGGATAATGGAAGGAAGTCGCAGGATGGGAATGGTAATTAATTACACTAAAATTGTCTATTGTTTTATTTGACGGAGTGATTCTTGGTTGTAATTTTCTTGCTCCTATTTGTGGCAAATCGTTTGTTGATGTAGGTCATTACAGACTCAACTACAGGTTTGATAGCTGATTATGCATGTGAGGTGGAGATTACAGAGTAAGTGATTGGTGTATGTTGAATGCTACTAGTTTGATGGGTGCTTTATGGAACACAATATATACTTTATGGATTGGTTTTACTGACTTCAGGCACATAGATGATGATCATGTTTCCTTCTTAATGCAGTTGTGAGCCACTCCCAGATGGGCGTTTCTTTTTAGAGGTAAATTATTATCTTTTTAAGCCTATGAATTTTGTTGTGCTGCTTGTTTACTATGGTTTCGACTTACGAAGCGAATTAATAATAATCTTATCGTAATTTTGACCTTATCTACTTTTCATTTCTCGTGCTTGGGACTCTACTTTGTCATCATTTGGATTTGATTGTTGTTTTATTATGGACTTTGTCAATCTTCAAATAATACGAGTCTTTGAACAACAGTCGTACCAGATCTTGTGACTAAGGTGTTTTAGTTCAATCTGCACATGGACCATTATTGATCTTCCACCATATTATTTAGCCATTGTCGACTGGAGCTTTGACACTTGTAAGCCAATGTGAAGATTAAAATCCCTGAATTTAATTTATAAGCCAATCCCATAAGCTACTTTGAAATTTAGTCTTGCATTAGAAAGATCTCTGGCCCCGTGAAGATTTAGTATGTTTCTGTTGAGATTTATGTTGATCTAGGAAAAACAGTAAATGTCCCTTGAATATGTATTGGGTTCAAGGATAAAGTATGTGGGAAAAATCATCGCCTCATCTCTTTTTTCCTTTTAGTCTAAGTGACTATTGGGTGCAGGTCGAAAGTCGTAGGAGATGCCGGATTGTAAGATGTTGGGATCAAGATGGGTAAGCTTTTGTTTTCTGTCTGGTGCCTGAATTGCGGATATGTTCAGGATCAATGACGCTGATTTGTTACCTCAATTTATATTTGTACATGAAGGTACCGTGTTTCTGAGGTTGAATGGGTGCAGGATACTATGCCACCGGAGGGAACAGCGGAGAGAGATTCTGTAAGTGCTACATGTTAAATAAGACATTATGATGTTCACTGAACATATCTCTCTGGCTTTTCCGTAGTGAAGTTCTGAAGTCGGGGAGTTCGGTGAATGTCTTGCTGTACTAGATTGATATCACTAAATATTGGAGTTTCCTTCCATGTATAAGTTATTCAGAAAAGCGCAGAGAGTACTAGGGAAAAATCGCATCAGTATCCCGTATATTATTAATTGACTATCCAATGTCTCATTGTTCTTCTGATTTAACCATCTTACTCTTTTTCGAGATCATTGTATCTTGTGTTTAGAAATTATGATTAAAGCTTTGCTTGCATATCATATATGAAGTACCCGTAAAAAGCCTACCTTGGATATTGTTTTGGTTTGTTTGACTCATTTTCAATTCTTATAGTATCTGGAGCTGACACAAAATGCAGCAGTGTTTGCACGCCAGTGGATGAAGGATGCACAAGATGCGGCTCAGGGAGGTCATTATCAGCCCAATCTCTCTCATTTCTAAAAGGATACTTTTCCCAATTCTTGCAGATTTCTTAATGAAGTGTTTACTTACAGATAGAATAAGGCTTGCAGAGCTTTTTAAAGCTGAAGGATTAATGCCCTCAACACATGATCCTGAGCGCTTTAGTTTTTGGGTATTGATACGTATTAGTGTGTATTCTTTTCATCATGATTTGACATTTGTAGCTTGTTGCTGATGCATTCCATGAATGTAGCTGGCGACTTTAACAAATCGAAGACCGTCAGAAAGATTGGAGCTCCTTCGTATAAGAGATACAAAGGAGGTAATGCTCCTTAGTGTTTTCAATATCTTTAATAGTAGCATCCTCTTTTGATTGTGGCAGGTTGCCTGCAAGTGGATCTGGAAATTGTTGATGACTTATCTTCCACAATTTGTACTGTGTGGACATCTTGTCATAACTGGGTGGTTTTAAAGTAAAATAGCTAGGAAATTTGCACTAGTGTTGTTCCCTCACATTCGTGCTCAAACATTACAAGAGATTTGCATCTCAAATGTGCAAAATAATTGCAAATGACTCGAGTCAGCTTTCTAACTTTTTGAGTGTGTACTCGAATATTATTTTATATGTATCCTAAATGAGCTCCAGAGCTCGAATTATAATCCAAGCATTTGTTGAAAAAAGCTTGATAATTAAGTTCTAATCATACAGTTGGGTTGGGATTCAATGATTCATTTAATCTTGACATAATTGCTTTTTTAGGTTAAAATATTTTGAAGCTGGTACAAAAAAAATCAAGTTTGAGTTCGAAGATGAAAATATTAGCATTTGGTTTGATTCTGTTCATTTGTACCATGGTGAGGCACTGGAAAGTGCACCAGCCACCAGCTCTTTCTTGTGGAACTAAGCCATGCAAAAAGTTAATATGTGTGTGTGTTTGTTGGAGCATGCACTGGGCAGCTTTCCTAATTTTTCGAGTTTTGGTGCAGAGAATTAGGCGAGGACTTCTGTATATGAAGGCAGAAGAGCAAGGATGTCGGTTGCAGTAGAAGACATCTAATGAATTCATGTGTTATTTGTCGTTCTTTGACAATTCATCAACATGCCTTTGTTCATTTTCAGGCTAGTCATATTCTTTGTCATATGTTATACAAGTGGATCTTCCCATTCCAAATTTTGAAGAATAAGTAGAATTACGTACGTACGATCATTTATCTCACAATTCTCATTGTAAATAACAGATGAAACCAGATTCAGTATGCAGTGAACAGTAAATATTGTTGATTAATTAAAGTTTTGGTGATTTAACAATTGAATAAAATTTTCCATGTCAACAATATCTGAATGATCAAAAATTCACGAGCACTATTTACAATGTACGAATTGTCAAGAGAGATAATGGCGTGAAAAAGATGGGATCAATGGTTATAATATTTGAAACATGTATAATATTTGATTTTAATGTCGTAAGATCAAATTTCATAAACAAAATAACTTGTAAATTAGTTAGGTTATTTGGAATCTATCCCATAAATTCAAATATTTAAGTTTTTAATAGCTCAACTGTTCTTAAGATTTTTTTAAAACATCTTAAGCATTATTTCAAATCATTGATTGATCAATTTGTGCTTAATATTTTTCATTTTGAGATGCTTATAAGCTGATTGTTAGAGTACTGCTCAGTGTTGTTTAAGTAATTAAGCTAAACTAGGAGTTTCAGTTAAGCAGTGATAAAGTTTTACTGAATCGGATTGTTATAAAAGTTGTAATCTCCAAAGTCTTCTAGTGAACATTCTTCCCACAAAGAAGAAGGAATGACGTTTGAGTTATTCAAATATTCAAACATCCAGAAACATTTTTGTGTTATTTACATTTCATTCAGCCTACTCTTGATAACTCAACCGTTTTTCTTACTTAACCATTTTTTAGTGTTCAATCTATCTGTTTAGTTTCATTCCACACAAAACTATTCCGATTTGCCAATTGCTATTGACTTGACGAGAATCACTAAATTCAAAATTGTTATCCCAGCCGAATTTTGTACAAATTAGTTTGATTGTTTATTCAACTCCTTTTAACTAATCAGTCGATCTTAACAAATACGTGAACCTCTATATAATGATTTAATGCCTTGCCTTTCATTGTTTTGAGGGTTTATAAGCTTTCACGTGCTTTATTGCATCCTATAGTTAGGATTTGAGATTTAATTTTGTTATTGGAATTGAAAATTCTAGCTTTGAAATATGTTTCTAGTTTTTCCAGATAGAATTGAGATTTGTAGTGACAATATAAAGAAATTTTTAGTTAATCAGGAGTTTCTAAGCGTTTGAAATGTATTGAGCAGTTTCTTGAGCAATGATCAAGTTTGTGATAGTATCATTTTAAGCTTGTTTGGTGATCTTCAAAAATTTTAGTTGTTTTTAATTTGGGATTTGTCGAGAAGTATATTTATCTAGTTATCACCCTTCATAGTTGTGGTAATCATTGAAACTCTAAATCAAATTGGTCCTTATTTCGAAGTGAGAAATATATTTGGTGTATTATCCCTCGTAAACAGTTGTAAGACGACGATTTTATTTGGACACAAATAATTTAGTAAAATAATGAACAGGAGATATGCTTATTTGGTGGACCTGTGTAAGTTAATTTCAATATTGATATATCTAAGTTGGTCATGACCAGCTCGCATAACAAATGAGGTGCAGCAATTTTTTACAGTTACAACCTCGGGAATTCTCTTCTTTTTTTTCGTGTGATTGAACTAATTTCTCGTTCTCAAATGAAAGATGCTTACCACTTCAACTAAATGATGTATAAATGAGAATTCATTCCATTACAAAACCGAAGCCCCATCTTCCAAATATAGACATAGCCTAATCTCAAACTATCACTACCTCTCTATCCTTGTACTTGCTTACAGAGCCTATTTTCTATCCTATATCTAATCCTAACTGATTTACAGGTTTACAACAATCTTATCTTGACCACTAAGTACAAGTAACATAACTTTTATGATTCAACAAGATTGGGTACAATTGTACACGTATGTTGGTACATAGTTGGAATCTACTCTTCAACTCCAGTCCAATCCTCACAAACAGATCAGACTAATGGGGGAGATACATGGAGATAACGACTCTGCTTTCAAGGAAGCCCATATTATCAGTTTCTCACAATACAGATTGTATGGGACCATACATACCACTGGTGACTCATTTTTTAAAAGATCCCAGCCCCAGGAACAGTAGTTACTGATCAGAGATTTAAGACTGAGAAGATTACCAAATCCTGTGCCAACTTACATAGCTGTACTGCGTGAGATACTTTAAAGTCACCGATACAGAATTTCAGTTAGTTATTGCTGCCATGCCTTGAGAGCACCCTCTCACTCCATTTTTCTGGGTCCCATGAAACCAAATAATTTGGAAGTGAAGGCTCATAGGCGATCCATGCCACAGTATTTGGCATTTATGGCCGATCCATGCAGCAGTATCTGTGGGTCAAAAGACTGTACCCAACATGTACTCAGTGCTGATGGTTGAGGAGGAAACACTTGAAAAATACTAAAGCAAGTTTTTTAGTGCTTCGTGCTTTATGGTGTCAAATTTATTCCCTTTGGGTTCTCCATTTCAGCCTCCTTTTGGGCTTTTTTCTTTTCCAGTTCATCCTGTTTACAGTTTTCTTCGTGAGCTTTTCGAAACAACCTCACAAAATTTAATAGAGTCGCTGGAACTGCATATATGATCAAACACTGACTTAGCAATCTGCAAACAAGCCAAAATAAAGTATGCAGTAATATCACCTTGCTCAAATGGACAACGGGCAGGATCTTCGCCAAAATACAAGGCCAGTGCATCGGCATTTCTTCCCTGCCCAAAAAGAGTGATGAACGATTTCATTACCAGGAACAATCTGATGCTATCATGATTTTTCTCATATAGATTCATTTTAATGCAGGTGGAAGTTTACCGCAACAGAATACAGGTTTGTTACTGAGGACACTTCTATCTCCGCTATATAGACAAACTCCTTCAATGTCTGATGCAAGGAACTTCATAAGATATCAACTAAATGTCTAATATCATAAAATAATTTATCCAACCATTTCTTATACGAATTAACATATTAAGACAAAAAAAGTTATACAATTATTTCTACCCAATTTCTATACGCAGAAACAAAATTAAACATATATTGTATTTTCCCAAAACTTTCACCAAAAATAGTTCCCAAAACTCTTTCCCGGAACACTCAAAATAAAACAATATGTTATGGTAGACTCTCAGCAATATTTTTAATTGAAAATGATGTGAAAAAATTCAAGAGGAACTCCTGAATTCACTCTAAGTTTGATTTCAGAATGCAACTTTTCGATTAGTATCAATGCTATTGATGCATGCGCCTGATGCTCTTCGTACATTGCTATTAAATAAGTGAGAGGCTAACATTATAACGATTTTTGGCCTGCCAAAAATTATTTTTTTTAATCTCTCTCTGTCTTTATATAATTACAATAATACCTCACTTTCAATCAATTTTTTTTGTTAGATTCATTTTGTTTCTTTTGATAACTGCTACCACACCCATAACATTTTGAAGGATTATGTGACTGAAAAAAAGCTATTTATCTGAAAATAAAATGCAATGGATTATACATATGCATCTCATATTCCCGTACACTAGCATATTCCGATGCATCAGCACTTAAAAAATGACAAGTGCGATACCATACTTACCTTGTGAAAATTTTCAGATACAGGACCATCATTCTCTGAAGCAAGCAATTCTTGCTTCACCTTTTCTAAACCCTTGATAATTGCTTGCATTTCTTCTGCCAAAGATTTCAATTGAATCTGCCAAAAAAGCCAAAGAATTGAAACAAAAGGAAAAATTTCTAATTAACTTATTTCCAAAAAACTGATGAAAAATTTTCATCCCAAAAGATCGCCCAACTAGTTTCTTTCCATATAAAAATCCAATATCTAAAAATGTAATAATCAGTCCAAAATTATGATATCTAATTTATTTTAAGGATGGACTTATTTTGAAAAAGAAAATACTGCACATAAACATTTTTAGTAAGTTCATGTTTCCAAACGAAAAAATGTTTCATTTATTACATGCAATTTTCTTGTACAAAAATAATAATAATTAAGATTTCATTTTTTTTGGAAGCTAACCAAGTAATTTTTCTCAAAGAAATTCAAGAAATTTAGAAAAAATTACCAAATTCTGGCCATCGTGATTTATGATGTGATCAATTGAATGAGATTTAGATATTGAAATTTCTTTCTAAAAAATCTTCAGGTTGGGAGATTTTAGTAATTCACCCTAAAAATACAAACCTTTGAGGCAGCTTCCAGGCTGACAAGATCTTCATGGAAGTCTAAAAGAGAAGGAGACTTAGAGGCAAGCACCTGAGAAACAAAAGCAAGACGGAATCAACCACATACCAGCAGACTAACTATAGAATTCCTCTTCTAAGCATCATCCAAGCATTTAACGTGAGGAGTGGTACATTGCCTCTTATCTCATCCATCTCAGGTAGGTAAACAAGAAAAGAGTTCTCACAAGCACAGAAGTGCTATATAGCCATAGTTTATAGTTAACAGCCATAGATGCAGTTCACAACAAATAGAAAATGTGGTATACTGGTATCCTAAATATTAAGTCCGTTATAGTTAAGAACCAAAGCTGATAAAATTTTAAGTGAATTCCTCTTTTTTTTCAAACATCTATGCATTGCCATGATTGCCTTTCATGCGAACATTGTTTTTACAAAAATAAATGCTGATGGACATGAAAATGATCCAAGAAGAAAATTATGCGTCTTCATATTGCGTGTGCACACAATATGAGGTGAAACAAATAAAAGGAAAAGGGCATGTAATGATTTGTCCTCTGCTTTAGGATCATCATCATAGCACATTCTCGCTAGTTGCGGAGTCAACTACATCAATATTAGTTCTCCAAACTAAGCGATTTTCCCACGTACCATCTCTTAAACTAAGATCTAAGATATCATTTTTAACCATTTTTATCCAAGTATTCAACAAGTCAACCATTACTTCTATTCCTTCTATTAACCTGCCATCTAATATATGTCGGATTGAGACCGTGTTTTGTCTCCTCTTCACATGACCAAACCATGTTAAACGTCTCTCCCTAATCTTATCCTCCAAGAAAAATAACCATCTGCTATAAAAATCTGAATGAAATAAAATTTATTTGGAAGATCAGTTGCCGAAAGTTCAATCAAAAAGGACAAAAATATCGTGATCCAGTACCTTGCAAAGATAATGCATGAGTGTCATCTTGTTGTTTGTTGCACGCGTGTCAGCGAGTTTCAAAAGGCTGTCCAATTTGAATCCTATAGCAGATCCTGGATGAGGAAAATTTTTATCAGAAGCAGTGTTACACTTGCCACTGCTTTCAGCTGTAAACAAAGTCAAACTCCATCTTTATATTTAATAAGAAATTACAGCCAAAAGAACTATGCTAAAAGGTGAACAAGAAGATGTCAACATTACAGAGGGATTTGCAATGGGAGAGGCAGGGCATGTTAGACGACAATACGATTGGTAAGATGAACCCAAAAGATGCGAGTGGAGGATACGTGATGTATCATATAATATGTATGCATTCGTACTTGTGAAGGTCTATTCAGGGTTGTAACAAAAGTTAAAGAGTACTTTCTGGCGCACTGCACTAGGGCATACATGAAGAGAGGGTGCATGAGGATAAAGGTACTCTGGTTGTTCATTTGTCAACATGCACTCCACTGATATATCCTTATTTCTAACAAGAAATTGACCATCTGAATGACAATAAGGGTGATGAATTGAATACAAGTAATGGGCAAATTAAACCGTCCGCTAATGATGCTGTTAAATTATTATTTCATACCTTAGGATAAATAGATCCTTACCTCTGGCAGTCCCTTGATTCAGTGTATTTCCGAGGTATAAAATTTTCTTAAGAATTTCTTTCAGTTTAATAGACATCCGAACCTAAAGTATGTGAAGAAAGTAAGATTAGTTCAGCAGCCAATAAATGCCAAAGGAAGACCATTATAATTTCTAACAAACCTCTTCACAAGCAGAGTTTACAATGTTCAAACTTTTTTTGAAATCTGAAACCTGAGACAAGCAGTCAACTTAGGCAACTTGAGTCAGATTAGTATTTTTTTAAAAAAAATTAATATATCAATCTCACCTGAGAATTAAATTGAATCTTGAACAGAAAGACCCTTAATTTAGATTCAACTCGTGGTACCTTCATCAGCTCCAAGAAAAACTAAAACATGGAAATGGAATTAAGAACATCCAACTATGCACGAACTTTAGAATTCACAACTCAAGAAAATAACTCATTTCTTTAGAGAATAGAAAATGGAAACAAGAAACATAAACACAATTTACAAGCGCCACATCTGCCAAACAAAAAGGTCTCTTGTTAAAAGAGGTAACACTTATTGTTCCAGTAATAAACAAGGAGAAGATGACACCTATATCAGAAATGCAAATATTTAATCAATATTAAACTTTTAAGTGTGTAACAAGGAAACCAATATTAACATTGCAAGAACATACATATTATTGGTAAAGGTTGTTCTTTTGGATCCAGTTCACTGACCTGTTCACACTTCCCCAAGTTCTCCATGTCACCTGCATATCCCTAAAAATTATAAAAAGCAAATTAATGGCAAGTAAAGAGGACATGAATTGCTTAATGCATGGGCAAAGAAAGCTTTACCTTGAGAAGCTCCATCTCTTCCTTTGTTGGACAGAACTTTATGAGATTTTCTACTTGATCGGCATCTAAAATTGATTCATCCATCGCAAGAGCTGCAGCCTGTAAAAAAAACCATCCCCTCTTGTACAGGAAAAGAAGGTGGAAAACGTTTTCACAGTTGCAGAAGCAGCAGAGGTTTTACTCACAGGAGTTCTTTCAATTTTCAATTCCATCATAGTTTTCATTTCAGTAATTTTCAATCAGCTTTTATTCTTGTGTCCGTGTCAAAAGACATGGTCATGAAATTTTGTGCTTACAAACTCTAAGGAAATGGCTAAAAGAGCGGAAAAACTGTGACTTGTCTTGATTAGGCATCTGAGTACAAAGTAGTGAAGGTTGGACGGGTTTTACTAATTTTTAGACCAATTCAACTTTTAAGGTTTTATCATGCAGCCGAAAACCAGCCCAACAAACATCAAAATCATGTTTTACTCGAATTGGAGAGATTTGTGATTGTTTTTTTTTATCTTAATTTATCATTCTCTAAAACATAAATTAAATGTGAGATGATTTAGAATTTCATTTGATTCAATATATTCCATCCATGATCAAATTCTATGAATTTATACATTATAACATAATTTAAGTACTTTACTCCATAGCGATAAAAACAATTACTTAATAAAACACTATATAATTGGTCATACAGATAATTGTTTCAAATGGAGATCTCTTACAATTGGAAACAACAAAATTCAATAGACTATTGTGAATCAAAATTGCCACGATGAGGTGACTAAAGTAGAAAATTTAATAGTGGAAACAACACAATAATGTTGGCATTAATAAATGTTTCAAATGGAGATCTCTAAAAATCGGTAGGAACAAAAGGCAAACAGAAAAAATTGTAAGATAAGCTAGGTCAAGCATACGTTACACCATTGAAGGATTTAAAATCTCCATTTCAGATCAGGAGAGTAAAACATAGCAGAGATGCACCAACTTACACTTACCATCATGTCAGGAAGTGGCATTTTCACCTTCGTGAGCATAATTTCAGTGTTGTTTGCCCTCCTTAGGTCAATCTACCAAGGAGATTATTAGAATTAACTAAAGACAGGAAAACTTCATAAAAGCACAAATTGAGTCCCCTGCATAACACGTGGACCACCCCAGCTAATAGAGAGACAGCCCAAAAAAGGGGAAAAAATGAACTCTGTAGAGATTCACATAAAAAGAAAACCCTCTAAACATATAAATTAGCATAAAAAGTATACAACCCTACCATTCTTTGAAAGCACACATAGTCATCATTCTGAAGTTGTAATACTATCCGGTGTCATCGAACAATATCAGACAAAGTAGAAGGATAAGCGCCAAAGCAGTGTCATCGTGACAGAAACATCTATGACTTTCGTATTTTGTGTTGTATGATGCATTCTTCAACAATTGTAAGTCCATTAAAGATATAAAGGTTCTCGTTTTTTTTAAAAAAAAATGATACTCGTTACTCAACAACTATTGTTGTGATCTATAAGGTGATTTGAAGATTCTAGAGCTTATCGCTCAAATTCAATTTCTATATTTGCTACTAGATGCAGTAGAAGTGGTTCGATTTCTTTGGTCGCTCCGATCAAAGTTGGGCATGCAGATGATACTAAAAATGGCACATCCCTCAAATGGTTCCAGCTTAGAAAGAAAAAAATTATGGAAATGTGTCATCTGTCAATAAAAGGTCTCCTCGAGAGGTACCCTCAATGGCAGATTCTGAATTCCCGACATTCATAAACACTCATGGTTACTAGATCACAACAAGTATTTGGTTTCCCAAGTCCATGATGCGAAACTTGCAAGAAATTAACATTTTAAGATGATCTCGATCTATTAATGCCATTTTACTTATCATCTGCCAGATGATTTCAGGAATTTAGAAAAAATGCATTTTGGCCTATTCTTGAGATCCAAAGAATTAAATTTATTCAATGAATCACCATCAAACAAATTCAGCGAAAGACATAATATATTCAAATAACTTTACCAGATGGACTTTGTCAAGCTTAGATCCAACAGATTTTCGACGTCCTCCAGATTGGCCTACTGCATTATCTGACTTTGGGACAGTGGTGGAGAAAAGAGTCTCAAGTTCAGACACATCGAATTCTGATGTACTAGGAATAGAAAGCAACGCATTATTAATTTAAGAGAATAAAGAAGTAAAACACAGAATAAGCAATGAAGGTTAAAAAAAAATTAAAGACTCAAAACCCGATGAATAGACTTGTGTTTATGTCTGAGTAATGCTGCTTTTTACGTGAGCTTAACTCCTTGACATTTTAGGTGGGGGTGGGGGCGCAAAAATGCAAAATAGATACTGGAAGCTATAAGAACGGAACAAAGCACATGATGAAGAAATACATGCACTTTGGCAATTCTAACCCACAAAAGTGTATCAGTAGAGAAAGAACAATACACTTGAGGCTCCCCATGCCGCTGGAATTCTTCCCATAAGCTTCCTTGTAGCACCCTCGTTACCTTACTCCAATGAAGTGGCTTTAAGGTGGATCTTCGAGGTGTTGTGACAGTTGACAACCCGAGAGGACGTCCTCTTCCCGCGGGTGTTCCACTTCCATCTGTTGCAGGCCCTTTGGCACCAAATAGTGGAGGTGGAGGAGGTGCACTGCCTGGATATCTAGGAGGCCCTGGAGGTATTGGTGGCACAGGAACATGACCTCCAGGAAGAGGTGGTGCCGCTGGAGCTCCTGGAACGGGCGGAGATGGTGGAGCTCCTCCAGTCATGGGAGGTGTAGGGGGAGGCGGTGACGGGGACCCATGCAAAGGAGGAGGCGGTGGCGGAGCTCCAGGTACGGGAGAAGTAGGCGGCAATGGAGCTCCACGTATAGGAGGTGGCGGTGGCGGAGCTCCAGGTACGGGAGGAGTAGGCGGCAATGGAGCTCCACGTATAGGAGGTGGCGGTGGAGGTGGCATTCCATGCATTGGAGGCAGCAAAGGACGTAGTGCACTAGATTCAGAGGATGGTTGATGCAGTGAATTGCGAGGAGGAGCAGGTGGTGGTGGTGGTGGTGGAGCACAAGGCAATATGGATATAGGTGGTGTGGATGAAGTGACATGTGAAGAAAATGGAGAACATTGGCTGGGGGGTGGTGGAGCTGGAGGAGGGTTACCCTGCATAGAAAGCAAATGTGGAGGGGGAACAGAGTAAGGTATTCCCGTACTGTGAGAGATTTGTTTAAATGGTCCGCGAGTAAGTGGCAGTGGCGGTGGCCGAGGAACATTCTGTACGGTGGAATTGTAGGGAGGTGGTGGTGGAGGAGGAGGAGGAAGAAGCAGGGAAAGATTGCAGTTGATAGTTTTTCTTAAGCTTGTAGTAGTAGAAATTGTTGAAGATGGAAGTGGGGGCGAAAGTGAGGGCGATGAAGGAGATTCCGAAGAAGAAAAACTTATGGTGCTTTTAGATGAAAATAGAGAAGGGTGAGGAGGTGGAGTAAAAGATACATGATTGGATGGCAGGACTAGAGTTGAAGAGGATGGGTTTTCTACTTCTTGTGCAATTGTCATAGGAGGCAAAGAAGATTTATAAACCAAACAAGAAGAAGAGGGAGGAGGTGGGGGAGTAAGAGATGAAGGTGGTTGAACAGCTAGACTAAGTTCTAGGGCCTCATGTTTCACCAGGGGCGATGAAGGCAAAGTTCGGAAAGAAGCTTTTCGAGACGGTGACAAATCTGATGAGGTTGGACTACGGTACCTACCCCGGCCTGAGCCAGTTCTATCACCGGTTACCAAAGTTTCAGAAGATGCAGTCACAGCCTGTAGCTTAGCTTTTCCACGAGGAGGGGAATCCTTGCCAGGAGCTAAATCAGGTGGCGCACTGTTGTGCCTTAAATACGGATAATATACATGCATCGAATTAGTGTAAGAACCCTTATTCGAAGGTATCCACCTGGATACTGCAGTTGGCTTGGCCTGTCTTGTCATAGAGCCCTGTGACTCTTGCTGCTTAGACTTTTTACTGGTACCAACTGAATCTGAAGAAGGTTTTAAAGAGGAACATGGCTGCTTCTTGGGTATGGCTGAGAGCCCCTTATCAGACATATCCTTAACGCTATCCTCAACATTATCAGCTATAACAGGCCTAGACTTTGATTGAGCATGGTAGTCGTGCAAAGTGTTTTCTTGTGAAGATTTAACACTAGAATCAAACTTGTGGTCTGGTCTATAACTACCTTCATTGGAAGGACAGTCTTGAAATGCATGATGGTCCAAATTATCCTTGCGAGCAGCAACCTGATGATGACTCCTACCATTCTGAGCACTAGGCTGAACTGTCTGATTATTAGACTCACCCTTCACATCATGCCCATCGACTACATTACTGAATATCTCTTCTGCCTCAAAAAATTCATCTGGCGATGCACTTTCTGTTTCATTTCCATCTTCACTTGCAGACTCTGTGGCAATAATAGGTGGAACAGAATCTGCATCTGAAAAGAGTATCTGACAGAGAGAAAAATGCATTCAGTTCTCAAACTCCAGGATTTAAGAAACAATGCATTATAACACAAAACCTTACCTCGACTCTAAAATCCTTAGAAAATTGATCCCTGGAATCCCAAAGAACATCGATTTCATCACGAGTCAGCATCAAAACATTTGACCTGATGAATGCTGTGTGAAACATAACTCTAAAAATAATTTCCTCCCTTACTTGATCATTGCCCAAATGGATGCACTCAACAACAACGTCTCCTTGAACACGGCAATGAATATCTATTTTCACCAGTTCGCATTCTTCCTGCATTTAGTAATAAGAATTGCTGAAAAGATCCAATAATATCACTGTAATCAATGTAAATTTTATTCATTATATTACCATTTGATAGAGACGAATATGCTTTTTCCTTTTGGAACTTGAAAACAAAAGTTTTGAACTTCTACTGGATGTTTTCGAAGAAGGATCCTGACCATAAATACGGACCACTGGTCGACATCCTTTCCCACCATTATACAGAGGAAGGACTCTAAGTATTATACAATCCAAAGCCAAAGGAGTATCTGGAGGAGGCCAATCTAAATTTCTTCTGGAAATGTACTGTAGAAATCTGAGTTGAGATGGCTGTGAATTTGAAGAGGACATAAGATGAAGAAGTTCCCTTGGCGCTTGCTTATATACCATTTCAAGTGTCTTCTGTTCACCCATGTACTGTTTTCTATACAGAAGCAGGCCAGCAAGCATAAATGCAAGGACAGGCCACCCTCCCCGTTCACAGTGCATCAAAAGCACATTTTGTTGCCCTTCAAGTGATAACCAACTCTCACTTGACCGCAAGAAATGGTGGATCATCTCTAGTGGTAAAAGTGGACAACCCTCGTACTGCCGAGGATAATCCATGACAGTCATATCGTACTTAGATAATACATCAGATATTTGGCTCCTTCGTTCTCCCTCTTTGAAATTGAAAACCATGAAAGCAGCATCGGGGTAGTTGTCCTGTAGCTGGGATACAATCCCGTTCATATATGCTCTGTACTCATCTTCATCCAGAACATCAGTGGAGAAGCAACAATCAAACACTGCATTATGAAACAAATAAAGATTGTATCAACATATTGAATAATCCAAAACCCTAGGTGGCTCACTAAAATTAATTCCTCTGCAATACACAATAAGTTCAATGAAACTCAAACATCACATGGTTCCAACATAAATCGATTAAATTCAGAAAATATTAGGATGGATCAGAGAATTAGAATAGATGTAGCAATTTAACATAAGATCCTCCAGGTAGAATCTGTCACACTCAACGAATCTGACTGATTCTTTAACATAATGATATTTTTATTGAAGATGATTAAGTGCCATGACTTAACAAGCATTCCTCATTATTAAGCACGACAAGAGATTTCATCAACCGCTTTGACGCTTTCAAGATACTAGATTAACACAAAGACATGTTGCACAAACAAGGAATCATGCTACCTTTGGAGATTTTGCACTATACATCAGCGAATGAACTTGAATTTAAGATAAAATTGCCAAATCAAAATTATGCAGCAGTTTAGTACTCAGCAGCTGAACCAGAACATTAACAGAAGGGAGGCGAAATTTGAAGTATAAAATTTTAAGATAATGAAAAATATATGGTTGACAAAAAGAAATAAAGCGGTGGCAACCATCGTGCTTGCCCCCACTCTTCCTCCACCACTGCATGCATATCAAACAACTACCGTAGCATATTCAAATGCCATCCAAGAAAACTACAGAAGTTCCCAATTTAGCGGCATAAAACACGGACAATGTTATCACGTAGCTAACCTAGTCAAAGACCAGCAAGAAGGCAAGCAAGGGTGAGCAAATATATCGCAGTTGAGAGTAAAATAACCGAAAACACAGCAATAATCAATCAAGAAGCTCCAACGAGCTCGTCAACTCTATGGCCTTACTAGTTCCATATATTTGACAACGCTAAACATACTGAAGACGTAAATGAGTAGGATAAGTAAGTCAAACATACCGTAGACCCTCTCGGAGATCTCGAGAAGCCGATCAGGGGGCTTCTTATAGAATAATCGTCTAAACAGCGCCATCTAATGGCGCTGTTTACCCCCTAATCGGGTCCAAAACCCTGATTCCCAATCCAATCTTCAAACTTTCTCCTTAAATATGACCTTCTTACCTAAATATATCCACAATTCAACGATTACTGCCACAATGCGATTGTGAATTCAATAAATAAGCAGTGATACAACCAAATGCCAAGCAAAAATCCTCAAATCCATCAAGGGTTTTTCACATCACAAAAATTGAACAATAAATCTAGCACATTCCGGCAGAATCAACAGAAAACCAAAGAACCAAGAAACAGAAAGAAGTGGCAATGGCAGTAGTTAAAAGGTAACTCTTTTTTTGGGCAATTGAGGCGAAATTAAAGAAAATAATTGCTACTTCGGATTGAGATTGAGGATAATTGTATTAGGACAAGAAGAAACGAAATTCAGCAGCCATGTGGTTGTTAGCTGCAAGCAGTTACAGAAGAAGAGAAGAGAGAAACTGAGATCACATAGGATCGACAGAGAGACAGACCCGATCCGGAGAAGGTGTAAGTGTGACCCGGATTTTGTCTATTTCTTCTTTGTTATTTATTTTATTTTTTTTGCTTCTTTTTTGGTTCGTTTAAAAGTGCGATTGGACGTTGGTGGGGATTTTTTTATTAAAAATATATATATATATTGAGAATTTATTGTCATTATTTTTTTGGGTTAAATTTAAAAAATCAACTTAATAGATTAATCAAATTTAGTATTTTTTTTTATGGTAATCAAATTTAATATTAATCAAATAAATTATATTGAACAAATCATGGGGACTCGAACGAACCGAGAAGATAGAGTGACCACTTGCTTTATGTTGTTATCCACTTTCTAAAAGTGCAAGTGCTTTGTTATCATTCGAAAGTTGCATGTAATAATCACATTAATCATGTCTTTGTCTCAATTATATCTAACATTGAAGAGACGTAATGATTAACATACTACCAAATTTAATATAGATAATCTTGCAAAGTAGATGTCGTCTCACGAATTTTTATTTGTGAGACGCGTCAATCTTACTGATATTCGTAATAAAAAATAATACTCTTAGCATAAAAAGTAATATTTTTTCATTGATGACCCAAATAAGATATTCATCTCACAAAATACGATCTCGTAAGACCGTCTCACACAAGTTTTTGTCAATCTTGTATGCATAATGTTAGGATACAGTTTAAATTGTTTCAAAAGTTGTGTTAACAATTGATGAAATTAATTTTGATAAAACTTTATATAAAAATAACTGGAGTTGACATAAAAAAATTATTTTAAGAATATGATAAATTTAAATAATTACTCAATATCTTTTTGTTTCTTGATTTGCATCCAATTTTGGATGGTTAGATTGTCCTAGTACGTAAAAAGAAATGAGGATATTGATATATTAATTATTGGAGATACGTGTATGGTGATGTCAATTTATTTTGGATAGATAAATAATTTTTAATTCAAATATTTTTTTTTGAGACAAAAATTGGTAATCAGACGCATAATTTCATTGAAATTAATACGCTTTAAAACACTTTTCTAGTGATCAGAAAATGGTGCTTTTCTGTTTATTTAATGGAATGCTGTTTACTATCAAAAGAAAAAGAAAAATGGATTTAAAAAATTAATTAAAAGTTTTTTCTTAAACTATAATTTCAATATTCCAAAATTCGTATTAATGTTAATAGTTTCTAAAGATATTTTCATGCTGTTTATTTAAATCAATTGTGAGTTTCAATGAAGCTATTTTTAAATTATTAATAATTAAAAAATAAAAATAAGAATAAAAACTAAAGATAGTATCGGATTTAAACATGAGGTCCTTAATTCACAAAATTCAAGCGTCAAAAATTATAAAAACAACAAAACAAAAATTCATGTAAGACGGTCATTTCGTTGTTAGAATTGAGCTAGTATTTTATTTGTTATGTTAAATCTAAATGTGGTGTCATGAGCACGGGCGGAGCCATGTGTTGCTCCGCCTCCGCCCATGCGGTAGTCCGGGTAGCTTGTTTTTTTCGGATATTTTTTATACATAAATTTTTGTTTTATTTTTTAGTAGCCCGAGGATTTCATTTGTCAATATTAGCTCAACCATGGTTTAAAAAATTCTAATCAAGATAGAAATGAAAACCTGTCTCCGCCACTCATAACGAGAGTTTTAGTAAGTGTCGTTTTTAATGTGCACGTTGGTTTTATGGATGTGTTGTTGCAGTGTAACTATTGATGTTGTTCACCTACATTTTTATCATTATGTCTTTAGCTCATTAATTAAGTTAAATAAATAAATTATTTTCATTTGTATTTATTATGTTTGTGGAATTTAATGAATTTTACATTTAATTTTGGTCCATGTATTTGCTATACTCTTGTTTACACATGTTTTTAATGACTTTTACACATATTTTATGCAAAATTTAAAAAGTTACTATAATCTTTTGGTCAGCAAAATAAATTTATTAATNATCTTTATGATTATTCGTTTGTGCTACAATATGTAAGTAGACTTTCGTTATAAAGTACATATTTTATGTCAAAATCAAAATATATTTGTGCACTGAAATTATTATGTGTGTGTGTGTGTATATTCTTGTTTTATACAAGATTCGACTATATGATTTATCATTCTAAGATCGTTCCAACATCTTTATGATTATTCGTTTGTGCTACAATATGTAAGTGGACTTTCGTTATAAAGTACATATTTTATGTCAAAATCAAAATATATTTGTACACTGAAATTATTATGGACCAAATAGTAAGAATACATTTTTTGAATACTTCTGATAATTTTATAATTTTATTGAGAGAGTAATTCACCCATTAATTTTGAATAATTTAATTTAGTTAGAAGTAATTAAATAAATAAAAATAAAAAACATAATTTATATAGTACTTAACACACGCTCAAATTTGAGCAAAAATTCCAGCATGGATTAAATTTGACATATATTTCAACCCAATAGATATTTTAAGAAAATCTTCGATCTCCAAGCTCAGATTGAAAAGCCCAACTTGCGTGCTATTGTTCTAAACAAACACTCTAATACTCGTAAAATCCACTTGAAAAAAAAACGTATATTTTTTGCTCTCAGGGTCTTTAAAAAAGTGACCAAATATTTCCGAAATATTAAAAAGAAAACTCTTTTAAAAAATTAAATAATTTTGAAATACGTTTTCCATTAATCAATGCACGACTTCAAATATGGATGTGAGTTTTTTTTTAAGAGTTTTGTTTCTTACTACAAAGATGTAATGTAACTGTCCGTAATTCTGACGGATATTTATGATTTTAGAGTTATATCAAGATGTATTAATTAGAGAAAAGTAAAATAGTAATTAAACTACCAGCACCAAAATCAACTGTTGGATGATATTTATGGGACCAAAATCAATAGGGCAAAAACTTGTGTGAGACAGTCTCGCAGGTCGTATTTTGTTAGACAGATCTCTTATTTGGGTCATCCATGAAAAATATTACTTTTTATGCTAAGAGTATTACTTTTTATTGTGAATATCGGTAGGGTTGACCCGTCTAACATATAAAGATTCGTGAGATCGTCTCACAAGAGACCTACCCAATCAATAGTTATATGAAAATAAAAATTAAAATGATCCCACCACATATTTGTATGACAAAAAAAAGTACACAAAATTTCTCCGAAGTTCTTAATTGTTTCCCTTTTTCAAGGAAATGTTTTAATTCAAATTTAGCCTAGAAGAACACGGAAACCTGGTCTACTTGGGCGGCCTCCATGTTTTGGTATTTCCCCGAGGCTGCGAAATACAAAAATAAGGATAATCAACATTGTACAACACATTAGTCCATATTTGTCTAAACTTTCGACTCACTTCAATTATTCTTTTCGTAGACTTTGATTCCAATCAAAAAGTGCTGCCAAGAAACAAAACAACTCGTGTGCATGCAACTGGTCTACGTTACTTTTCAACACGATATCATACATAGATTTGACTGGCCTAAAACCTGTTGTTTTTCATAATTTTAAGTTCTTTCCTGGTTAATGATATTGCCTCGTGCATGAAATCCCAGTAACTTTGCTGAAGAATACCAGTTGGAGAAAGAAACCAGACCGAGTTTAATTTATGATGTCAGAAGAAGAAAACGTTCATTTTCTGTTTCATTTGGCTTCTCTGTGTTTGTTGATTCTCATTGGAGGTACTTGTCACTTTTTCTGAATATTAAACTTCTTTCTGGGATTCAACTGTAGATAAATTTCGCAGAGAATTTAGGATGAGCAATTGAAGGTGTTCAAAGTTACATTTATATGGTACTTACGTGTGTTCGGCAACATTTGGCGATGAGTTTTTGTAATTTCCAGTGCTGATTCTGCATGAAAACTATTTTTTCCTTTTAATTTTTGTGGGTTTTTCAAGGATAATCATTTGGACTAAAACTTTTTTGTTCTGTCTGAAAATCACAGGAAAACTCGTTCTTGGAGATTCACTAGAGACAGATAAGCAAGTTCTGTTACAGCTCGGATCATTTCTGGAGCAAGAAAATCCAGTCATTGCAAATCAAGGGAAATACAGGAAATGGAATCCAAAAGATTCATCACCTTGCATTTGGCCAGGAATTTCTTGCAATGAAACCATGAATCGTGTGGTTGGCATCGACCTTTTCCAAAGCCGTATTTATGGAGAAGTCTTTAATAACTTCTCTGCTTTAACCAAACTAATGTATCTCGATTTATCAGGAAACACGATAGGCGGGGCCATACCCGAAGATTTAGGCCAGTGTGAGAATCTCAGGTTTTTGAATTTGTCACATAACATCATTGGTGGGGAGCTAAACTTGACTGGACTTAGTAATTTGGAGGTTCTTGATCTGTCCATTAATAGAATTGAGGTTGATATTATGCTAACTGTACCAAGAAATTGCGAAAATTTGATAGTTGCAAATGTTTCTAGTAACAATATCACAGGTGACGTGAAGGCAATATTTGAAAAGTGTCAGAATTTGAAGTTTCTTGACTTAAGTATAAATAATTTGGAGGGAGATATACCGCCTGGATTTGATCGTATTGAAGAGTTTTCACTGGCAAAAAACAGATTTTCAGGCCGAATTCCCGCTTTCATTTTCACCAAGAATTGCAGCCTTCGAGTCTTGGATTTCTCTGAAAATGGGTTTTATGGAGAATTTCCTGCAGAAATTTCAAACTGCAAGAATTTGGAGGTGTTAACTTTATGGGGGAACAAGTTTAATGGGCAAATTCCGAAAGAAATAGGGTCATTGCACAATCTGAAAGCACTTTACTTGGGTAATAACGACTTTTCAAGAGATATACCGGAAACTTTAATCGACCTAAGAAGCTTGGAGTTTCTTGATTTAAGCAGAAACAGATTTGGACGAGATATACAAAAGATATTTGGGAAATTGACTCAAGTGAAATTTCTCCTGTTGCATTATAATTCATACACCGGAGGAATATACTCTTCTGGGATTCTTAATCTGTCCCAAATTGCTAGATTGGACTTGAGTTTCAACAATTTCTCAGGGTCATTACCAGTTGGAATTTCTCAAATGGCAAGTTTAAAGTTCTTGATTCTCGCACATAATCAGTTCACTGGAAATATACCATTAGAGTATGGAAATCTTACAGGACTTCAAGCTCTTGATCTTTCCTACAACAAGTTAAACGGCTCAATCCCTCCGAGTTTAGGAAATTTAAGCTCCCTTCTATGGCTGATGCTTGCCAACAATTCATTGACCGGTGAAATCCCGCAAGAAATAGGTAACTGTGGCAGCTTGTTATGGCTAAATCTTGCAGATAACCAACTTTCAGGCAGGATTCCATCTCGGTTGACAAGAATTGGCATGAATGTGACACCTACTTTTCTGTTCAATAGGCAAAATGATGATCAGATCGCTGCTGGCTCTGGTGAATGCATAGCTATGAAGAGGTGGATTCCCGCAGATTATCCTCCTTTTAGCTTCGTATACAAACTTCTTACAAGAAAAAGTTGTAGAGACCTTTGGGATAAGCTGTTAAAAGGGTATGGCCTATTTTCAATCTGCTTGCCAGGTTCCAAGATTCGGGTTATTCAGATATCGGGATATATCCAGCTCAGTGGCAATCAGTTATCTGGTGAAATCCCAGTTGAGATTGGAAATATGATCAATTTCAGTGTGCTGAATCTTGGATTCAATCAATTCAGTGGAAAAATTCCTTCAGAGATTGAACACTTGCCTCTAGTAGTCCTCAATGTTTCAAGAAATGCCTTCTCTGGAGAAATTCCCTGGCAGATTGGCAACATCAAGTGTTTACAGAACCTGGATTTTTCGTATAACAATTTCTCGGGTGAATTTCCTGCTAGCTTCAGCAATTTGAGTGATTTGAACCGGTTTAACTTATCCTACAATCCACATATAGCTGGTTTTATACCATCTACAGGTCAACTTGCAACTTTTGATAAATGGTCGTTTCGTGGTGATCCTCTTTTACGTCTCCCGCCATTCATTGAAAATGCCACTAATCAAACATCAGAAAGCGCGAAGGTAAGAGATAAGAAGAATAGAGGTCAAAGTTCATTTTTGACGGCTTTTGCTCTTACTCTTACTTTTTTAGTTTGTGCATCGCTTATGGTTTGCAGCCTTGTGAGAAGCTCAATTAACAAATCAAAATATCTGTCTCGTGATTCAAATGATCAAACTGAATTCGCGAGCTCAAGTTCATCTTCACAATCAAACATGGTAAAAGTTATCCAACTGGATAAAAGGGCATTCACATATTATGACATCTTGAAGGCTACTCAAGGCTTTTCAAATGACAGAATCATTGGTAGAGGGGGATCTGGAATCGTTTATCGAGGAAAATTACCTGATGGCAGGGAAGTAGCAATAAAGAAACTAAGAACTGATGGTCTGGAAGGTGAAAAAGAATTTAGAGCTGAAATGGAGCTGTTGAGTGGAAACGGATTCGGGTGGCCACATCCAAATCTTGTCACACTATACGGTTGGTGCCTAAATGGAATGGAGAAATTACTTGTCTATGAGTACATGGAAGGGGGAAGTCTTGAAAATCTCATAACAGATCGTGTAAGCCTCAACTGGAGGGGTCGCATAGATGTAGCACTTGATGTAGCACGAGCATTAGTCTTTCTACACCACGAGTGTTTCCCTAGTGTACTCCATAGAGATGTTAAAGCTAGTAATGTGCTTCTTGATAAGAAAGGAAAGGCTTGTGTCACGGATTTTGGGCTAGCACGAGTGGTGGATGCTGGAGGTACTCATGTGAGCACAATGGTGGCAGGAACTGTAGGATATGTTGCACCTGAATATGGGCAGACATGGCAAGCAACGACAAAAGGTGATGTTTATAGCTATGGAGTTCTGGTAATGGAGCTAGCAACTGGAAGAAAGGCCATTGATGGTGGCGAAGAGAGTTTGATTGAATGGGCTAATAGGGTTGTGGGAGAAGAAAACGACGTATTTAAGTTGATATCAGGGCTTGAACAAGGAGCAGAAGAGATGAGTGAATTACTCAAAATTGGGCTATGGTGCACTGCCGAGAGTCCTCATTCAAGGCCTAGTATGAAGGAAGTCTCAGCTATGTTATTCAAGATTTCTTGTAGACAGTTGCCAGATGTAAGTTTAGGATAGCAGATGTGCAACTCATTTTTTTCACCACACATATATAAAGACACTGTATAGGGATCATTTGCCAGACTCTTTATGTAATATTATCAAGTTCTTGAAGAAAATATCCATTTAGATCTCAACTAGCAAATTTTACGAAAGAGGAGGAACAGTCGCAACCACCAATCAGTCTCTGGTTTCTTTATTGATTGTAACAGTTCTTTTATGTTTCATGTCATTTAGGAATGAATTTTTAGCCGCACTTTCCATAATAGAGTCCAATGCTGTATTTGGATCAATGGGATAAAGAAGCTAGGAAATCCATTCACAAATGCTTTGTAAGTAGTAAAACGTAGAGCAGTAAATGTAAATTTAATTGGGCACAGCATTCATTTTGAGACAGAAACCTTCCATTCCAATACGCCAAGTTACCATAACTTCAAATCCAACATCAATATACAGGAAAAGTTACACAATCCAAAATGTTACTGTCAAAGCAGCAGTGACAGAACATGGCCTAATTCAGGGAAAAAATGCATTTTGGCCAAAATCAATGTCCATCCTATATATGATGGCACTTCAAATATTGACAAAAACTAACAAAATAGGCAAGAATAAAAATTTAACCAGTAAGGCACTAAATGAAATCACAATGCTTTGGTGGATGCTTCCTTTATGTATGCCAGGGCTTCCTCTTCTGTGAGTTGGTTTCCTTCTACCATTCCTTTTACCAACATAGTTGTGTACTCTTTGCTGGGTGGATTGATGGGAAATACACCGGATATGAAATTATCAACATCTGAAAGCGTGCACCTGAATTCAGAAACATATGATAGATGTAAGAAATGAACTGCAATAGTTCAAGTTAGTGATAACATATAAAATATAAAGATGCACAAAAGATATTAAAGGTACAAATACTAACGTCATTGTCAGAATTGGAACGTCGTTCTCCTTTCCCAAGTAGACGACATTATGGTACCAGCCTCTCTGAGTCGAAGAGAATGAAAGATTGATGGTGTAAGCAAATATGTTTGTGGACGGCATGAATATAAAAGTCTAAGAAAATAGTTTGGAATGAATGTAAGTATAAATTTTGACCTAGTCACCTAGGTGACCTACAGGCACTAAACCACATACCTGAACAAACTCCACCGAAATGCACTTCTCAGTTTCTATAGTTTGCAAAGCAGTAAAATCAAATAAGGGCCGACCCATGTCGTAGCTGGAAATATTTTCCTGGTGTAACACATCATTAAACTGTTCAAGCCTGCAAAAAAACCAAAAACCGCGGATGATTTGCTCATTAGAATTTAATTTCAGTCTCTTAAAGCTGGAATGCAAAACATCATTAGGCTGCAGCATCAATTACTTAAATGCACTCTATCACATGCGTTTGCAGATTGCAGTTGAAGATTCTAAGTGATAAGGATTAGCAAGTTGTACAAATCTCTTGGAAGGCTTGATGATGTCAATCTAAGATGGTTTAACATGTAAGTGGAAATACATACGTTATTTTGTACAGACGTGTGTAAGTTTTCTCCTGAAAATTACTTCTCGGATGAAGAAAAGCAACACCTCCGGGACCCCATGTAGCAGTATAATCACGACCAAAGAATAATCGATGAGGGAAAGTTTTCCACATAATCTCTTTGAACGGGCTTTTGTCAATTGCACCGACACACTGTTTTCGCATTCCTTCTGTCTGGAAATTAAGCACAAAATGTGAAACAAACTATGAAAAACGAATTCAACCTATGAGAAGCTCCATTAAAGCTACAATGATGAGTCTAACACAAGCAAGACATTTTTAGTTCTAAAAAAAGGGACCGCTCAAAACAAGTGGAGCGGCGCACTCTACCTGTCCACCCTCGATATAGCAGCGAAACCTTGACACATTCATGTTTGATCCGTACGCAGCATACCAAACGTCTATTTTTGAAAGTTCTGATCTCCAAGAAGGCATAGTAACAGCATCTTCATCTACATACAGTAATTTCATCTACATAAGCAACCTTTTTGACATGGAAAAGATATTTACATGTTTACTACCTTGACCATCTTCATTTACTTTAAGGTTCAAAAAAGGTTGTACAACATCCTTCAAGAAATTAAGTTTTGCTGTAACAGTTCGCGGACTCTTCTCATGCTCAACGTCAGAATCAGAGCTTGAGATCTGCAAAATTTAGTACATTAGAAGACAACTCTACGATGATGATAGTGGAGGATCAAAGTAAAAGTTTATGGTTCATGATTGAAGAATGTCAATGATAATGACAAAAAAGGGAGAAAATTTAAACAAGTTAATATAGGCTAACACATAGAGAAATTTTTGCTTAATGCATCAGTTGAGTAAGATGCTGCAACAGCAAAATGTTTAAAAGAAATCATCAACATTGAAGGTGAAGAAAGTCTTACCTCAATAAAAGATGTTCTCCGGCTTATCACCGTATCAGTCAAATTTGCAGCAAGGGTTGGCCAATATTCACTTAATTCCTGGCGTACCTGAGATAAAATGAAATTTGTTGAGCTTCACCTTTAAAAAATCATGAAGCCCTAGCTTAAAAAGAAAAAAAAACAATAATGATATAGCATCAAAAGTTTTAGAAATAAAACATTCATAACCAATAAATACTTTTTGAAAAAAATCTCAACAAACACTTACTGCCTGTATCACACGCCAAGTAGACTCAAGTGGATAAGCCTCCACGGACCCAGTTATAGGCTTGTGTTGTAGCAATACTTCGACACAAGCTTGGGCTGAATTTGCCAATGAATTCAGATTATATCCTCCTTCAAGTGCCATGACTATTTTCCCTCCCGCAAACTCCATCAACTACAGAAGACATCTCAAAAAATACTAAACAATCCTTTTAAAGTAAATAACTAATCATTTTAATATTAGGTTACAATTATATGAAACAACATACAGGGGAAACTGAGAAAAAGAAAACAACGGACCTCATATCCAGGGGTGGAAATATTCAGAAAGTAGACTAAACAGAAAGAGTATGCAAGAACTATTTATTGATTAATTCAGATGACAACTGTTCAAGTGCTAACCTTGTCAAGCATGATCGAGTATCCATACGGACTAACTCGGCAGCCCCCAAGAGGATCACCTATGGCTGTACAATCACCATTACAAGCACAAAATCATGAAACTGCCAATATTTATAAAAGATCCCACATCATATCAAGGAACTCTGATGTAAAGAGTGAGCAAGAAACGAATCCAACTCAGGTCAGGTGGCATGAGCTGCATGAACAAAGGAGTGCGAGCAAGAGCCAATGTAATCTATCCATATACACATTCAACCAGGGCTTAACAGAACTCGAGCTTAGACCAAGTGTAGCTTCATATTTCAAATACATCAGTATGAGTCACCGCATTCACTTAAAAACCGTAAAGGGAGAGAAAATTTTTGGTCCTTGAAGTTTTCTATGTGCAACAGAGATAATGTTAAATTGTCATACCTCACAGTGAAAAACAACTGAAGACTAATTTTCCCACCAAAAAGTTTAAAAAGTAGCTTTATCCATGCGTAAGGTTGAATGTCACATTTGTGCTGTACACTTTTACTAAGTTAGCGAGAAATATGAACTGCAATTATCAAAAATAAAAAGAATTTGACTTGTAAAAAATAAAAAGTAACAATAATCACATCCCAAGCCCCTTTTGTTCAAATTCAAATGCAAAATTCCAAGAACATTGTATACTTCGTTTATGTTGTAAAATCAAAGATACATTCAATCTGATAAATCTGATAATATCAATTTATTCAGCATAATGTTTCAAAACATGAAAGCAGCGCGGAAAAGAGGAGTAAAAAGTGTTACAAGAGATCATCAAATGAATGAGAGTCAATTTTTCAGTTAACCTGCATCAAAACCAGCTGAGATAATTATCATTTCGGGATTGAACTCCTTGGCAACAGGAATCAATATATGATCCCAAACAGCAAGATAGTCGGCATCTCCACACTTCCCGTTCTCCCATGGAACATTAATGTTGTATCCAGAACCTGGTCCTTCTCCAATCATGAAATACGACCCATCATCATTTGCTGGATAGAAACTTCCGAATTCATGCCTAATTGAGACAGAAATTCAAATACACCATTACGAGAAATAACATTAAGCCATAATAAATGTCCATCTCTGATTGGCTGAGTATATTGGTCCAATAAGAAAATGCATATCAATGTATTGCCAAGAGTGAAGATCAACAATTTAGATTAGGGCTCTTGATAGGACAAGTCAATAACTGTCATTTTTTGTGAAATATAACTAATTAGATGATAATGAAATAGTAAGTATCAGCGCAGCATATGGTATGTCATTTCCACATCTATGCTTTTGATAACAACTACAGAAATTGATTTTGAAAATTTTAGCATACAAACCTATGTACAGAGAAGAAAAGCACTCGAGGATCATTGTAGAACATCTTTTGAGTTCCATTTCCATGGTGTACATCCCAATCAACAATCAGAATTTTGCTGATACCAAACTTCGGCTACAGTATTTAATGAATGACTCAAATGAGTTGAATCTAATAACTGATAAAAAGCATGGGAAGCATTAAGTTCTCAAAAAATCCACAAATACAGAATAAACCATCAAAAGCTAAACCAGGTCTCACTTTGTCATTCAACAGATAACTTGTAGCAACAGCAACATTGTTGTAAAGACAAAATCCCATTGGTTCAGTTTTTTCTGCATGATGTCCAGGAGGCCTAACAATAGCAAATCCAGAATCCAATTCCCCTCTAACAACTTTCTCTGCGACCTACGGAGTATAAAAGGTACAGAAAGTTTTCATGTAATCAGAGATGCACATCTCGACAAAGCAATAACTGACAATTATCTATACATAATGAAATTGCATAACCCACTTAGGTATTTATATATTTTTTATGACAAATGATATTCATTAATGAAAATAAAGGTGTAAATTTGGAAATTTAGAGGACAAGATGTCCACCCAAACTCACTTCATATTTACAAACACAAAGCTTTCATCTAATCCCGAAGTTAGCTTCTTAGAAACAGCAGAACGGCATTATAGGGAGGAAAAAAAAGGAAAGAAAAAATCAAACAACTGAACCCAAGTTGATAAAGAAGATAAAGATTCTGCTTCAGATAGTTTACAGGAACTTGAGTGCAAAACCCGGATTTGATGCATTATAAAATTTCAAACATCATAGACAGTAACATAATCGAAGGTCCAAATCTACTGACAACTGATTTGTCTTTCGTCACATATGTTAGATACATTCTCTTGCCTCATTTGAACAGTGTATGAGCTACACAATAAAGAATCTTGGATTATTTCTTTTAAGATCAATCCCAAGATGCATACCTCTATAACAGAACCGGCAGCAAGGCAAGCAGCCTCCGATGAGCCATCATTGAAATAAATGGAGTTAAATTTTGCAGCCATTCTTTTTCTCCTTAAGCCTGAGTATTTAGAACTAACATTTTTGATGAACTCAATGTGACTTTTGGCGTGAACCAAAGCTAGAGAGTTATCGTCAACTTCTTTTGCTTCCAAAACTACGCATCTGGAAGCAGCAAGCATTGATACAACAGTTCTTTATTGAAAACAGAAATATTGACTTCAATGTCGAGGCCAAACATAGCTTCACTAAAAATCAATAAACAAATTCTTCCAAAAGATAGCAATTTTACATCTTTAATAAAGTAGATGACCAAATTTAGAGCAGCAAAATAATATCAAAATTAAAGCATTCTTCTTTTTGGCTCATTTTGCTTTCAAATTTTTGAATATCAGACTGCCTATAGAAAATGTGAAAAGGGAGTGGGTGGGGTGAGAATTTAGAAGAACGAGAAAGACTAAATGAGGAGAAAAACATATGACACAAACTAATTTGATTTTAGCAGCCACATATTCACTAAGCAGAAATAAAGATCGAAAGAAAAAAAAACAGAAATGAACATTATGTTTCAAACAACAGAATATCTGTTGCATCACAAAGAAGCATCTCATTCACACCACAAGAAACACTCTACTTCGGAGTTCGGAGAAATACTCAAGAATCAATTTCAAGAAAATGTCATAAATCACTCTTTCAATTTTCGAATCAGCCGTCAACCACCCAAAAAAACAAAAAAAAAAATCCAAAAACCAAAAAACATAGGTCTCAAATTCGTACAAACCATCTAACAGTTTCATATGCGATACTTGATCACCCAGAAACATGCAAAAAAAAAAAATTTATCTAAAACAAACGGATAACAAAAATCACCTTTGACAAATTCCAGAGGAATTGAGCTTGTCCAAAATGACACGAATGCGATTCGGGTTTTCCGGATGGTAATCATCATCTGGGTTCTCGTGTTTGCACATTCTGTCATCGTAGAGAAGCCCCACACGCCGTCGTATTGGAGGGTCATCGGTGTTTCTTCCGTTCAAACTACTCTCAGTCCCAGAGTTCGACTCCATTTTCTCTCAGTTTCGCGCTTCACTGGTAGAGTTTTCAAGATTGAATTTTGAAACCGAAAAGTGTATACGGGAGAGAGGAGAGTGAAATTAATACTCAAATCTCATGCTAATACTTAGGAAAAAGAAAGTGATTTTGTAGACGAAATTGAATGGACATGGCATATATAACAAGAAGCCAAGAAATAATATTTTGTTTGGAAAGTAATAATAATAAAAAGAAGAAGAACATAATGTGCGAATAGAATTTTGGCTAATAGATTTCACGCGTGATTAAAATTTAAAAAGTTAAATATATATATAATATTTCGAGTTTTAATGTTTTATATTTATATTCTAATTTTTTTTAAAATTATTTCAACAATTAAAAAATTTAAATCTTTATAATTTTATACGTCGATATCAATTTCTATTCATTAAGCAAAAAAAAAATCTGATTTTCTAATAATTGAGGTAATTCAAATGCTGTATATTTCTTTTTTACAGTCGCAAAGTTCTATTTTGCTTAGAATTTATTTAAAAATAAAAATAACTATCAAAATCGATATTTTTTTTAAATATTTATTAATTATTAAATTAGATTATCATAGCATATATACATTCAAGAGAAAAATGCCAATTGAAAGGGGGGAAGACAAGATTGGGAAATCGTTTTGCGTCTCTTGCAGGCTGAAGCCGCCGGGTTAAATCCGATCTCCTGAAGGCTGCAGCTAAAATTGTACAAAAAAATCAGAAAAACGAAAAACGTAAAAGAGAAAAGAAGCAGCTTAAAGTGAAGACGAGTGAGTGTCATTTTACCTCCCCAACAAGAAACGTATCCCGGTGTACAATATATATGATCAAGAAATTTGAAAGTCATAGTCTCAATCAACTAATCGAAAAATGCAGAGGCAACTCTGTCACAAGCTTCTTTCTAAAATCTCCAGAAATGCCAGCAGCGACTCAATTTCCCAAAATCCCTTCATTTCATACACATTGAAAAGCAACACTAACCCATCATTGTACCAGCAGTCATTTTCTCGGTCTCATTCATGGAAATTACCCGATCTCAATGGAGTAACAGGGGGGATTCGAAATGGGTTTTTATCAAGTTCAGTTCTTTCTAGGAGGATTTTCTCAAGCACCATTTTGAAGGGGCAAAGCAAAGGTCTTGTCAATGGTACGGTTTGGATTCAACCTAGAAGATATTTTCATTCCTTTGATTCCCAGTACCGCGGCTGGTAATATTCCTTGCACTATCTTTACTTAAACTTGGCATATATGTGCGTTCGTTGGTTCTTTGTTCTTTCCTTTCTTTATCTTTTTGATCAGTTATTACAGAAGCAAATATGCTGACATGCTGTTTCCCATCTCGATGTCTTAACATGTTTCCAGAGTTCCCAATAATGTGAGCATAAGTGGAAAATGAATATGTGGTGGTATATACATATTGTTCATGATCAATTTTTGAAGAAAAGAAATGAATTCGTGATTTTTGTTGGCGGTTCACTAATTTGTGGTGGTGACAAGCCCAACTCCCTCGAAGTTAGCAACTAAGTGATTACCTTTGTAAAACTAATCATTAAGCTCTAAATCTTCTTTCCACCTTCCTTCCTAGCAAAATTAGATCGTTGTTTTATTGTGAGTTGGATTGCACAGATTCGTTTCAAGAAATCCACAAATTTGCCGTCTGTTAACATAATAAATTTGTTTAGGCCTGCATTTGATTCGAAAAAGAATATTTCACAGAATGTGGTCTATTTATTGAATGCTATTAGTGAATGGGTTAACATAGAGTCCCTTCTTCCACTGCTAATTGTTGAAATTGGTTCATTACCAATCTATGTGATCTTTAATTCTATGGATGGGATCTTCTACAGTTGCCTTTGTGAGGCCATTTTTATAAAATATTATATTCCCAAGTGGGGACATGGAGAACTTCTCTTCAATGGTTATTGACGTGGTTTACCCGAAACTTGTTGTAGAATAGCATACTCCATTCGCTGTCCCATGTTCATCCCATGATCACATAATAAATAGTCCGACTTTTTGGATACATGAATGTCTTGGATTTTGAAATAATAATTTGTTTTCTGTGAACGAGTATATGGATGTGGTATATCTGGTTATTGAACCTTAGGTTCTAGTATAAATTTGAGATATCAACATAAAAGACAGAATTCCGGGGCTTGATGCATCCTGAACTGCTGCTTGTTCTTGAATATGGGACTTTTTACTTCAATTATGTATTTATTATCGATTTATAGTTGATTTGATTCACCTCGCATGACATCGAATGTTAATATTGGATTTGAGAGTAGGCATGTGTATCTAATAATGTCCTGAAGCACAAATCTGTCTGATTGAAAGAAGATTGCAGAGTTACCAAAACACCATTTTTGCTTTCTGACCAAAAAACTATGCCGTTTCTTCCTCTTTCTTTTTAGTATTCAACCGAAGGTTTTCTTTTAAACAAATCCCTGGAGCATCTTCTCCCAAAAACTTTTTTTTATTACTTAATTTTTTAAGCTTTGAAGTGAATTATTCATGGTAATCCATAAAGTTTTGCTATGAAAAATATCTGAGCTCACTTCATTCATTGAGAATTCACGCTTTGTAAAGTGAGAGAAATATTAATGTAAGAAAATTGTGCTGCTATTCATTTTTTTAGGAAATCAGTTTTTAGAAGGCTCACAACTGATGGAGTTGTGATAGGCTTGATCATAACAAATGTCGCTGTTTTTATGTTATGGAGAATTGCAAGCCCTCAATTTATGTTGAAGAATTTCATGGTGAGCCTTTATAAACATGAATTTTACAGAAAGTCATGTAGCACTTGAGACAAATATATTAGTACCTGCCTTGTTTTTTTGTTCAGATATCAGTTGATAATTTTGCAAGTGGCCGATTGCACACATTGGTAACCTCAGCATTCAGTCATAGCGACGTGTGGCATCTCATTTCTAATATGGTTGGCCTCTACTTCTTTGGATTGAGTGTAAGATCATCTGGTCTCTTTACATTTCTTTCAACTCTTTCCTTATATATCCCTCTGATGTCTGTACATTTGGCATACAGAATTTGGCGGAACATTTCGATAAAGAAGTAGTTAGGATCCATTTATTTATATATGCATGATTACATAGTCAGGTTTATTATATTAACACCTGTTAATATCTGATTGTGTAAAGAACTGTTGTAATTTTCCCATTTTGCCCAGATTGGAAGAACTTTTGGACCTGAATATTTGATGAAGTTGTATCTCTCTGGAGCACTTGCTGGCTCTGTCTTTTATTTGGTATACCATGCCTTTGTAGCTCCGTTATACCAGGTGAAATATTCTGACTCCCTTGGAAAATGAAGAATGCCTCAAAGCTGCATTTTTAAAATTCAATCCTTTCATAACTGCAGATTAATGTCAAAGGTTGTTTCTTCCGTTTCTTTTTCGAGTCTCGTTATTGGAACGAATAATGGCAGTCTAATGCTTTGCTTGTATTTTCCTCATGTCCTTTCTATTTTAAACTGCAATGCTATGGTTGTGTTACACATTTTGTTTGTGTAGTTGTAACTTTTCTTCTTACTTTCTAAATATCTGCCCAATGTGATCATAAAACCAACATATGTCCATTCTTTACTAGCTTTTGGCATTTCGTTGATTATTGTGGAATACTCTATCAACTGTCGAAGCATGCTAAGAACATGGTATTTATACATAGCTAATGGAACTTCAATATATCATGTTTTATGACTTTCTGGGTATTGATTGTCATTTCTTACTTTGCTGAGCAGAGAAGCCAAATGCCAGGTATCGACCCTTCCAAAGTTCCAGGAATGGTAAGTATCACCAAGTCAAATTTCTTGGTTTTTTCCTACCCTCTTTTAGTTTGAAATGTACCTAATTATGTAGTAATGTTGACCATGTATGTTGTCAGTGAAGAACGATCTTAGGTGAACACAGAGCACTTATCGATGAAATTCTAGCTTGCTAGCTTCAGCTGGTCCTGCCTTTTAACTATTGTTTTTAACTAGATTTGGTTCTTATGATTATTAACCAAAGGAAAAAATAGCAAATCTCATTCAAGTTTAAAGCTCGAAAGAGCTCCAGAAAGAAGTCTGAGGGGCCATCTATGAACCTTCCCATTGCAGTATTCATTTCATATGCCAAATGCATTACCATGGGCTATTTATAGCTGAAGGAGAGACATTTATTCACTATTCGTATTATAATTCAAGGATGACATCCACCAGAAAGGAGCTATTTTATTATTATTTCCCTTAGAAATGCTTGAACTTCCAAAAAATTTTCTATTTTCAGCTAGTTTTTCATGACTTGAAAGCGTCATATATTGTTTTGTGTGTTCTGATGATTCTGCCAATGCTTTTAGGGCGCTAGTGGTGCAGTAAACGCGATAATGCTGCTTGATATTTTTCTCTATCCGACAAAGACATTATATATTGATTTCATAATACCTGTTCCAGCTGTTTTACTAGTAAGTTTCACATGTCTATTTTCTGCACAAGTAATAGTACTAGACGTATAAAGCAAATTGTTTGATTCCCTTCACTCTTTATAGGGAATCTTTCTCATCGGCAACGATATGTTGAGAATATTAGAGGTATGTTCCATTGAATCTTTTATGGAAATGCTTGATGGTGTTTCGACTATACATTCTATGTTCTTTCAATAAAGCTCATAACTACTGATGACCACGGTTTGAAAGTTCTAGATCATTCCAACTCTCCTTCAACTAGTTAACCTATATGATCTTTTTATTTCAGTCGCAAAATCTCACTCGTCATTTGAGTTATTTTAATATTACTTGTTAGAAATGAGTAGTTCATGCCATCTCTAA
The DNA here is from genome assembly GCF_012295235.1 of Primulina huaijiensis. Classification (NCBI taxonomy): domain Eukaryota; kingdom Viridiplantae; phylum Streptophyta; class Magnoliopsida; order Lamiales; family Gesneriaceae; genus Primulina; species Primulina huaijiensis. Next base: position 12,400 of record NW_027356016.1, on the reverse strand, counting down.
CATTTTCAGGGGGATCGCCAAATCTCTGGATCTGCCCATTTAGGTGGGGCTACGGTCGCGGCCATAGCATGGGCTCGTAATAGGAGGGGACGTTTCGGACGCTTTTAAGTTGGCACCTCATTTTTCATTCATTGAATTAGTCGCCTTTGAGCTTTCCTTTGATTGACATTTCTACCTTTCTTTTTGGACTAGTGGATTTATGTGAACTTGAAAATTTTACAGCTTTTAGTCTATTTGAAAGGCACTGATACTTGATCATCTGAAACCCTTCTTTTGATACAAGTTATACAACTGAATATCTAATTTAGCTTTCAAATTTTGACACAACTGGATATCTGGTTATTTTGGTCGGTTTATTATGGTGGTCTCTTCACACCATAAATTCAAACATACAATAATTACGTTTCGCTTGAAAGGTGAATGCTAATTCAATCGTGCATTAGAAACAGAGAATCGGAGCAATTTGAATTGCAAAGATGAAAGCGAGAAAAAGGTCTCACAATGACTGAAGCACATAACTGCTGCCAACCCAAACTCAACTCTTATGTGCTTGGAATGAAATGCGTAAAGATTTGAGTAATACGGCTATCAATTCGTTTGGACAAAACAGTGGATCTGGAAAGAGTGAAAGCAACAAAATTCGTCCCATATATACGTACACTACCTCGAGAGAACGTAGAGTGAATGCTGATTACTTTATGTTAGATATATTCCTTTTTACTTTTATTATTTCAAAGGTTTTTCCAATTTCAAATACGAATTGTGTCATTAGTTATTGTATGATATGACAATAGGATTATTTTTTTAGAGCTGTGAAAAAACAAATTAAAATAATAATCGTACTAAACAAGTTAAAAATCAAATGACATAATTAAATTATATGAATGTGTTATTTTATATTTCCAGAAAATGAATAAAGCAAAATAAATAGGAGATGGTTCTTGCGATTGAGTTAGAACCTCCAGTCATACAATCGGACGGCGTGATAATTCTCTGAAAATGAGATTCGAAAACTTTACATATAACTTTTAAAATACAAATTTACATTTTGCATAACGGAATTGTAGTAATCATTTGGAGATTCAACAGATTACATGTTGAACTATATCATTAAGTTGTTGAAATAACTTATTTGCGCTTAAATTCTTGAACCATTTACTAAATTCGAAAAAATTATTTCCATAATAATCGTCATGACGAAAGGAAACAGCAAAAGGAACAGAGAATACTTTGGATGGCCTCAAAAACAAAAATATAAATGACATAATAACACATAAATGTCTGAGTGATTTATAATGGGGTCCTCTCCATCTAAAAGTCTAAAACGGAGCAAACAACAAAAGTTCAATGAACGTTTACTAAACAGAGCCAAAACGAACGCACCACAATTTGCTGGCTAAGGGTGTACTTAGAAAAGGGAAGTTCCTTTCCCTTTCTTGTCTCCACCAATCTCGAAGTGCTTGCACCTCTGAAAATGTTGAACAAAAAATAAGGTTTCCACGGAATAAAAAAGTTGGCAACATTTCATGTGGTGGTGTGGTGTAGTGGCATGAATTTATTCCATTTAAGGGAGGCTATGGCTAGTCAAAACCCACACCTCCAAATTGTACTAAAAAATTAAAAAGGCTGGATGCAAGCAAATAAACGAAAATGTAGCAACAAAAAACTAACTTTGATAGGGTGCTGGGAAACATGTTTGCAACCTTGACATTGCAACCTCAACACAATCTTCTTGGTTGTTTTTGCCTGATCAAGAAAGAAAACTTGAGCTACATTCACCCAGAATACAAGAATGTTTGATCGTAAAGATGTTACATATTGACTAGATCGTCTAGCAGCACAACATATTTTCCACTAGTTTAAGTACAATTAAACATCAATACCTTCTTGTGGAAGACAGGCTTGGTCTGGCCACCGTAACCTGACTGCTTTCGATCATAACGGCGCTTCCCCTGAACAGCTAAGCTATCTTTTCCCTTCTTGTACTGGGTAACCTTATGCAAGGTGTGCTTTTTGCACTCCTTTGATTTGCAGTAAGTCTTCTTTGTCTTGGGTACGTTCACCTGAAAATTCAAAATCAGACTCAACTCCACGATAATAAAAAACGTAATAAACTATGCATGGATTTACTGAACTATGTACATCAATCACAGGGAAACGTGAAAAAAAACTACACAAGCGACAGTTATGACTTCGAAATTTGGACAAACTAAGGAAAACTAACTCAATATCAGCTCTTATCACACGAAAAAATACCTTAAAAAGAGAATCCAATTACCTCTACAACAATATGCCACGTGATAATAAAAAGATCTTATAGCTGAATAAATATTGGGAGCATGAATTCCAGTGAAGAGAAAGCTAGCTAAAAATAAAAAAATGTGATCTTTTATGGTGTAATCTATCAGTCCGCGAACTAATAAAAATCCACCAAAACAGTAAACCGGACCGCACTCGTAGGAAAAAACATGAATTTCAAGAATAAATACCATATTATAGATGTATTTCGATAAGAATTAAAGCTAAAGGAAGATAGATTACCATGGCTAAAGGCAAAGAAGATAAATTTGAATATCGGCCGACGGACTTCTGTAAACCCTAGCTGAATTAGAAGATGCCCAATTTATAGCAACGGAAAGCATTGTGTTTTGGGCTTTAAAAGCCATTAAAAGAAACTGGGCCTTTTAAATCCTCGGGCTTATTAAAAGAACTGATCCAAAAATCTTGTCTCATCATATATATGAAAATATAAAATATAAATATAGTACAAAATAAAAATAAGATAAAATAATGTTTAAATTATATTAGCGAGTAAGTTGCTTTGATTATTTAATTTTTTATAATAACGTGAAAATCACAGCTAATATTTTTTGGTACGCAGTGATTAAATCTCCAGATTAATATAATAATATTTAAACGTGTTCAGATAAACAACGTTGACAAACTTTTTGGTTTATTATTTAATTGCTAGTGTGAATATTGAATCATTGTGAAATTTAACATAAATTTGGAAATGTCAATTTTCAAGAATAAAATAAAATAAATAAAAGAAACTAACTGGAAAAAAAAGATTAAAATGATTTTATCTGCTATTTCGATTTTATTACCTAAATATAATTTTAAGAAACTGAAGTAAGATTATATGTAAAAATATTAATTGTCACAATTGAAAAAATATTAAAGTTGGTTGTATAGTAACGTGAAATTAAAAGATCTACTTATTTAATTACTGCAAAAATCATTTTTTCTAATAATTTTCCCTTTGACAGGTACATCAAAATTTATTTAAATTTTGGTCAGTTGACAATAATGCCTTTTGAGCATTCAAAACTACAGGAGAGCCTTGCCTTGCTTTCTCTACAATTTGTCTTATCAACAACCTCTCCATCTCCTCCTCACCGCCTTCACTCTCATCTCTACTATCACATACATCATCATTCATAATATCAAGATTTTTCACAATTCCAAGATTTAATCTTGTTTCCATGTATCCATTAGAACATTCCAAGTCGACGTTCGAAGTGCTATCTTGAACCATATCCACATCTTTCTTCCATTTATCTTGATGGCCGTTTCTCTTCTCAAACGGAAAAGGAAAATCTGCTTCATCAGACTCAGATACCTTCATTAACTCCTCATATGCTTTGGTGTATGCAGCAAAAGTTTCCCCCGACAAATTCAACACAACAGATTTTCGCTCATCCTCAGGAGCAGGGATATCATGACTGGGAGAAGCCCCGGTTATACTCTTCGTCTGGCTGTTTGTGAGTGCTGCCTCGAGTTCAACCACACGTTCTTCTAGTCTTGATTGGATGACTTCATGTAGCCTCAAGCTTAGTTCTCTGGGGGAGATTGGATACTGGGCCGAGGGAGGGGAGATTCCCTCCCTATTTGTATATGGTCGAGTGGCTTTCTTTGCATCAAACAAGTCAGCTTTCAACTCCCACTCGGCAACATCTGATACAAAATCTGGATCAAGCTGCAACGTAGCCAACTAGAGCATGTCAAAGACATACGATCTAAACACCAAAGAAATATACTTGAAATGCTGATTTTATATGGCATGTTTGCTGTCAATTGATTCGGTGGAGGCAACAAATGTCATACATGGGAACCAGCAAGTTGGGTTCTACCATGGCCATCTTCTCGGAAGTTCAAGTACAACAAAGAAATGAATAATGTATTAAGTTAAAAGGATCAAGTGTCAGGCATTTAATTAACATAGCGCAAGGCAAACTCTCCCCCGACACAAACATAGCCAGCGGTAGTGCTAACATATAGGTGGGTTCCTCTGTCCCTGGATAAATAATGATTTTGAATTTCGAAGTAAACAAAATATCTATTGATACAGGAACTTACCATCATACTTGGGTTGATATTTCATTTTTAACATCACAAAATTCAACATTGGGAAGGAATAAAGATCATTGCGCTCTAAGTTCATTGCAACTCCAAAACAAATGAAGTCAACAGTCTCAAAAAAGGCTTATTTTAATTTTTCACTACTACACATAAACAACAAACTCTTTAAGGACGAATATAATGATTCAGTATCATGATGCCATGCAATTCAACTGAAGAATTTGCCTCCCTATCCTCCTGAAGCATAAAGTTTAAAATAGATGATGATAAATATGCATCTTCTCATTGAAAAATGAACCTTCTGAAAATATTGGAATCTCTATTAACTGTCTATCGAAAATCTACAGCAGCATACAGCAATACATAAAACATGAAAGGTGAATACCCACTAATGAGGTACTTGAACAAGACCAATTTATGATAATTTTTTAGCTTAATGTTTTCATATTGTAATGATAATGGAAAGTAATTATCTGAGAATCCCACATCTAACAAATATTGACATCTAAAAAGAAAGATGCAAGCATGGACTTACAATCTTACCTCCGTTACATTGGACAGTTTCACTTCAAATGTAGTTGAGTTCATGTTCGATTCCAGCCTCTCCAGTTCAGCTTCAAGCTCTGCTTCGATTTTACTCAACGATTCCTCCTCAGCCATTTGATCACAGGAATTGTCTTGAGATTCATAATCCTCCACGACTAGTTCTTTCACAGTCATTGAATCCTTCATCTCAAGTTCCTCTTGCAAATCTTGAACCAGGTTCTCCTTATGCTTCAACAGCTTATTCAATTTTTCCATTTCCCTTTTATTTTCCAAAAAAGAGGAGACCATTCCCATTGTCAACCCAAGATAGAAAAATAGAGCCCCATCAGATGATCCTGATAAAATCAAATATAAACTATCAACATCATATCTGAACTCTTATTTTGGGACTATCCTATTTATACTGCATTCAACGACAAAAGAATTTATAATAACAGATTATGAGAAGGAAAAAAATTGATAATGTGATCATTTCTAATGAAATCTTGTAAAGGTAGTTTCTGCACAAGTTCACGTTTGATTGATAACTTATGGCTTCTCTTTTGAAATAAAATATTTTTAATTTACGGAGAACATGAAGGTATATATTAAAGCATTTGTTCCGCTGATGAAAAAGCCATGACATTCACCTGACATTCAACGGCACATTACCTAGTTTTACACAGAACACAACATGCAGCAGTATTTTTTTTTACTCTCCAAATAAAAACATAGATTTAAAATGGATTTGAAAGAGGGACTGCAAAAGAAAAAAATGTAACCATGAAAACTGATGGGTCATTACTTCCTCTTATTGCGAGACATTACAAGCATAAAGTAAACAAGAAAGCATTAAAAATTTTAAAATATTAAAATCTTGAATGGCATAGATAGCTCATATGCCTAGAGGCAAAATGAATAATGTGAATAAGATATTACCACCTTGTGAAATCCTGTGATTTCCATTGATCATTGTGCTAGAGTTGTTCCCCCTTAGAGTGTGTTTCTTTCCAGTTCTTGCTTTACTGCTCTCTTGTAACTTCATGGGTACAGGATTCGACAATCTTGGAATACCTAGCACATCATTATTCTCTTCTAAATGTGTTTCCTTGAGCAACTTACATCTCCAAGCTGCATTGCAAGATGCACGGGGTTCTCTGCATATTAATGAGCTTTCATCAGTCAGCTGAAATGGCCACATCGTTGGTTTCTGTGACAGATTGACAGAACTCACATTTTCTTCAATATCGGCACGTTCCCGAAATAACTGAGCCATAAGACAACTTTCCAGAGATGTACTAGGTTTTATGAATTGCCTGTTGATTTGTCTACTTCTAATGCTACTTCTATTTCTTCTAAAATCATAAGAAAACCCCATTTCTCTTGTAGAAGGTTGAGGCAATGAATCATCGATAATGTCGTCAACGAGTACTCTGCTTTCAGAATTCCCTTCGATGTTGCTTAAAACTACTGCCAAAGATCTTGTATCCTCTGCCAGAGTTTCACCTTGAAATTCATCAGTTGAAACCACTTCTGCACCACAAGCGTCTTGACAAGACGATTCTTTTTCTGTACAATCGCATTCACCAAAATTTTCACTTGATAACAGTCTGTACAATTGACACTTATTATCCTGTATCTTTGGTGTAACTGCTTGTACCTCTTGTTTGACAACATTAAGATGTTTAGAAGACAAAATTTTGTGTTTACCGCTATTAATATTCTTCAGATGCTGAGCTAAATAGCCGGCACCAGCAGCGGCAGCAACAAACCAAACATCCATGTTCACTTGTTTTTTCCTCTTAGTTTCAATCCAGTTCTAGAAAACAAGTTCTTTCACAGTTTAGCATCACCCAAAAGTGTAATGCCAACAAATCAAAGAACAAGTCACCAAACCAGTCAACCAATGCCCGTAAATGCTTTTGTCAAGGTTCGAAACAAATGTATGTATTTAAATCAAGAATCATCAAAATTTATCTCCGATTCTTCAGGTAAAATCACATAAAAACGATCAGCATACCCGCTTCCCGCTCCAAATCCAAATCAATAGAAAAGCTCAGGATTCAACTTAAAGATATGAGCACAATTCAGATTCGTACAAAAGGTACCCAAATTCCATCATCAAAATCAAGAAAGAATAATATTACCACACAAGCATATCCGCCGTTAACCTCTCGTCAATCAATTAGAACCGATTATCAGATTCGTGATGAATGCATGAAGAAAATGCAATTGCAAGCCATATGCCAGACATCCATAGACTGCGAAACTCATCAAAAACGAAAAAATCGTTTTCCCAGAAAGACTTGAGCTTTTTTCTTTGTTTTTCACGATCTTTAATCAATCTATATTAAGCCACGTGTGAACTACAAAACCCATCAAGGAACGGGCGCGCGCATTTTCCCACCGAACTCACCAAACCAAATAAGCGAAAGCATAATAGGCAAGTGTGGAGCAGCGATTGATGCCTGAAAAAGAGCAAAATGAAAAGGATTGGCCCAAAGAATGCCTAAAATTAATTACGTAAAGGATCTACTTTCTTGGTAGGTTCTGGCGAGGCATGTCATGTGATACAAAGACGAGGGCAAATCCAAGGGGCCCAAGCTCACAAGACGACGACGGAGCAGGAGAGTTTTTTGGTTTGCTATTTTGTAATTTTCCTATTTTTTTAATTCTGAAAAAATACACAATGTTATATTTTATGATTATTAGGATTGATTTATTTTCATCTTTTTATTCATATTTAATATATTACTCTGAAATACCACACTTCCCAAAAAAAAAATTAATAGCTCAAGAATAGAATAAAAAAATTCTATAATTTGATCAATAACATTATTTTTTAAGAATTTGATATATTTAAAAACTGTAAAAATTTTGAAAAAATTAGAAGCATAAATATTTTTTCTCTCTAAATTAAATATGAAAAAATAAAACTATAATTAAAGTGAATAATTATAAAAAAAATTTAAAATTTAATTGTAATATTTTATTTATTTTAAAACTTGTAGGTTGTGTATATTATTTTCTTAAAAATAATATAATATTATACAAAAATTATTGGGGAGCATGACTTGAAACTGTGTGTGAAGGACTAAATTATAAACTAATTGTGTTTGGTACACTTGATTAGGTGGATTTATGATATTTTAACTTACTTAATCCCATGTTTGGTAGGATTTTTATTTAACAAGTCAATCACTCATATAAATGATTAGGTTATATTAACTGAGATAAAATAATCACTCCTCCTAAGATTATTTATCCAACTCTTAATACATCATGTTTTTCCAATTTTACCATTCTTCTATATCCAAACTCACCCCCACTTTCCGCCACCGACCGCCGACCACACCCGTCGCCGACCGCCGACCCCCGCCGTCCGACCACCGCCGCCTCCGACCGACCACCACACCGTCGGCCGACCGCCGTCGCAATAGTGGAAGGACAATTTAGTCAATTCATCAAAAGATTCTAAATTATTTCATTCTTAACAATCATACTAAACATAATATTATTTTATCATTATATATTATATTTCTAATTCAATCATTTTTTTATCATTTATCTCTTAATCATTTTATAATTTTATCTTTCAACCAAACGCAACCTAATAATTGAGCTTGATATAAAATTGATGGGTTACAACTTTTAATCCGAGACCTTTATATAAAATTGATGGGTTACAACTTTTAATCCCATATAATTATTTAAAACTAGTTCTCTTGTGAGACGATCTCATATATATTTATTTGTGAATTAGATGAACATTGTTTGTATTTATTATAAAAAGTAATAATTTTGAAATAAAAGTGTATATTTTTTTCATTTAATAAATTTGACCCGTTTTCCCAAAAATTTATGTGATTATTCAACGGGTCTAGTCTTTAATTTGTTATTAATTGTATCCTTTATTAAGAGGTCCACCTAAATCCAAGCTCACGAGCTCTTTAAAAGCCAATAAAGAGGCCAGTAGGACACCTCATCTAAATTGCAAGGTAAGTTCTCATTTTGTACAATTAAGCTCTCTCGCTTTATTTTCTTTTGATTTGAGCATGAAGTTTTCGACAGGTAACATACAAAACTTAACATTTTATTCATGACGCAGGCGATGATTCATTAAATTTTTTATAAAGATTCATAAGAACGACAAATTTGCAACCCGAATAAACTATTCTTCGTTACCTAAATATTCTTAATTCAGATAACGATTTTATTTGACTACATCAAAATATTCGAGTAGTAAAATTTACCTTCATTTTTTTAAAAAAAAATAGAGTAGTGGGATCTGTCTAGTCAGCGTATCAAAGATGCCCGACACCCACGCACGCCAGATCAAAATCTCTTCTTTATATAAAGTTCTGCTCTCGTTCTGCAAAGTGGACGCTTTCGTTGTATCAACTCAATCTTAATTTATATATCTGGATATCCATTAATTGGCACAAAAAATGGCTTCAAATATGCACTCCAAGCGTCATGCTATCATGATTTCAGTCCCTTATCAAGGCCACATTACACCATTTGTGAATCTTGCCCTCAAGATTGCTTCATCTGGCTTTGCTATAACTTTTGTCCACACCGAGTATATTCACCACACATTATCAAAAGTCCACAAAGATCAGCTCAATTTCTTCTCAAAAGCACGAGAAGCCGGTCTCGACATATGTTACACGACAATCAGTGATGGATTTCCCCTTGAATTCGATCGAACGCTCCACCTAGAGGAGTTCTGGGAGTCCATGTTTTACAAGTTCCCGTGTATCGCGGATGAGTTTGTGGGGAAGATGATAATGTCTGATCCACACTCGGTCCATTTCTTGGTAACTGATACAACGTTTTCTTGGACTGCGAAAATCGCCAGCAAGTATAACCTCGTAAACGTTTCGTTCTGGACAGAGCCGGCCCTCGTTTTCTCTTTAGGGTATCACCTAGATCTTCTTCAAGAAAATGGTCACTATCCAGCAAAAGGTAATCTACCTGAACTAATGTTTGGTAATTTGGGGTTCGAAACTTTTCTTTTTCACATATAAATTGCGACCGGTTTACTGTTTTTCCCGTTTTCTGCTGGCAGATGATGCGGAGGAGCAGATAAGCTACGTGCCCGGAGTTGATTCTATAAGTACAAAGGACTTAATGCCGTACTTAAAGGAATCTGAATCGACAACGTTGGTCCACCAAGGAATGGCGACAACATTTAAGGAAGTGAAGAAGGCAGATTTTGTCTTACACAACACAGTGCAAGAGCTAGAATCTGATACGCTGTCCTCTCTGAATCACAAAAACCAGCCAAATTACGCAGTTGGACCGATTAGTTTCTTAAAAAATGCCACTCCAATCATCACGACCGTGCCCAAGAGTTTATGGGCCGAAGCAGACTGCAACCAGTGGCTCGAAACGAAGCGTCCAGGCTCAGTCGTTTACGTCTCCTTCGGCAGCCTTGTCCAAATCAGTAAGCAGGTTATCGAAGAAATAGCATATGGAATCATCCTCAGTGAAGTGAATTTCATATGGGTTTTTCGAGACGATCATAAAATCTTACCCCATGGATTCGAGGACGCCTTCAGCGAAGACAGAGGGTTGATTATTCCATGGTGTGACCAAATCTCGGTGCTTTCGCATCCTGCGGTTGGTGGGTTTTTTACGCATTGTGGTTGGAATTCGATACTCGAGAGCATTTGGTGTGGGGTTCCCATGATTTGCTATCCCATAACATTCGATCAACCAACTAACAGGAAACTAGTAGTTGATGACTGGAAAATAGGGACTAATCTTTGTGATGGATTAATCTCAGTTCAGAGGGAAGCAGTTGCAGAAAAGATAAATAGCTTCATCAATGGAGGCGTTGCAGAGGACTTAAGGAACGAGATTACTAGCGTGAAGGAAAAGTTGCATAATGCCGTTGAAATCAATGGATCTTCGAACAAAAATTTTGATAAATTTATCTGTGATTTGAAGAAGAAACTAATGTCTTACTACAAGTAGAAGTACTTGTAAGTTGTAAACAAGGAGCAGCCATTGATAATGGAGATGTGCGTCTTTCTTTTAGTTTCAATCTTTCCTCTTCTTCATCTGGAGCTTGCAAAGAAAGTATTAATAAAGTAAAAATGTTTGAATCAGTTTTTTTTTCTTGTCATAATTTTCAATGAGTAAGTCTTTTATGATACGATCTCACGAATTTTTATTTGTGAGACGGGTCAATCCTATACTCTTATCATAAAAAGTTATACTTTTTTAGCATAAAAAATTATACTTTTTCATGGATGACACAAATAAGAGATCCGTCTCACAAAATACGATCAGTGAAACCGTCTCACATAAATTTTTGTCTTTTTTTACTTTGTAAACAAAAGCTATAACTGAAAAACCATTAATCATTTTAATTTTTTTTAAAATTAATTTCTTTTAAAAGTATAAAAAGAAGAAGATTATATCATGGTATTATGTCTGGGGCTTTTTTTAAAAATATTATAAATTAATAAAATCATTATAAAAATATTGCAAATTGAAAACTTTTATAAAACTAGTATAATACGGAAATCACTTCATCGGATTCAAAAAAATTTTAAAAAAAATTAAAAAAATTAATAATCAATGGGTCATGGATTGTTAGAATCCGTGGCAGTGGGTCACGGATTCTTAATCCGGACCCTCACCCTGTGTCTTCCTCCCCTTCTATTTATTTGCACCCTCCCATTCTTGCCGATCATTCCATTTGGTATTTTCATTCGCCTTCTCGATTTGTTCGCTTTCCTCTGTATTTCCATTTGTTGGGTCATCGGTGACATATTATTCCGTTTTCGGTATTTTTATTTGCATAACATCAATATTTTCATTTGTTGGTACTAATTCTCATCGGTTTGTTATGCTCATAATTTTTTTGTTATCGAAACATGTCAACTATTATTTTATTTTATTTTATTATTGTTGAATTAATATTGTTTTAGGTTGTATTTTTTGTAAAAATGTATATGTTGATGATGGATTGATAAATGTGATCAATGTGATTAGATTTTTTCCTTTAAAAAAATAATTCATAATAACTGTAAATGATTATATTTACTTTACTTATAATTGTAACATATAATTTTTCTGTAGTAGGATAATATTATATGATAATAATATTAAAGAATAATAAATAAATACTAAGACAAATTTAATTTTGTCATTATCTAAAACTACTATTGTAATGCCCGAGATTTTATCGTGTTAATCGTAAAAGATTAATAGATTAATTGATTAATTCATATACTATTGTAATGCCCGAGATTTTATCGTGTTAATCGGAAAAGATTAATAGATTAATTGATTAATTCATGTGATTATAGAAGGGTAACGACGAGACTAGAGTTGGAAAGGCATGATGATTGCATATGTGACTGACAGTAGACTTCGCGCACATGCGCGGCAGGGAGGCGCGCATATGCGCGAGAGACCAAGTGCGAAGGCAGAGGACCTCGCGCATATGCGAGAGACAGAGCGCGCATATGCGCGAGGGGGTGAGATGCACAAGTGA
>NW_027356015.1:0-895 GCF_012295235.1 Primulina huaijiensis | reverse complement strand
TGTATTGGGATGAATTATCCGAAGTACCAGAACTTGGGCCTGATAGGATCCTAGAGATGACTGAGAAAGTGAAACTGATACAGAGAAGAATTAGAACAGCACAGGATAGACAAGCCAAGTATGCGAATGTACGTCGTCGACCGTTAGTGTTTGAACAGGGAGACCGAGTATTTTTGAAGATTTCTCCTTTAAGAGGCATTGTCAGATTTGGCAAACGGGGGAAGTTGTCTCCTAGATACATCGGTCCGTATGAGATTCTTGAAAAGATTGGTGATCGTGCATATCGACTTGCTCTTCCTCTTTCTCTATCTGAGCTACATGATGTCTTCCATGTATCGATGCTGCGTAAATATATGCCTGATGCTTCTCATGTCATTCAGACTGATGAAGCCGAGCTTGACGACACTTTGAGTTATATGGAACAGCCAATTCAGATTTTTGATTGGAAAGACAAACAGCTCAGAACGAAGACTATTCTGCTGGTGAAAGTTCAATGGAGTCGTCATGGTACTGAAGAAGCGACCTGAGAGACAGAATCAGAGATAAGACTGAAATATCCAGAGTTATTTTCATGACGTGAGTATTTATTTAGCTTTTGAGTATATTGCTTCCTTTACAAGCTTTGATTGATTACCTGAGATTTCGGGGACGAAATCATATCTTAGAGGGGGAGAATTGTAATGCCCGAGAATTTTATGTTGATAATATGAGATTAATGATTATGACTTGTAGCGTTTATAGATGGATCAAGTCGCGATCAGAATGGGACATGCACGAGTTAGCCTAAGTTGAAATCCCGTACGTATCGCGCACATGCGCGGCAGAGAGGCGCGCATATGCGCGAGTTCCTTGTGCCGAGGTCGAAGGCCTCGCGCATATGAGCGAGAAGCGACGC
>NW_027356014.1:0-3193 GCF_012295235.1 Primulina huaijiensis | reverse complement strand
GTGGTCATCGGGTATTCGAGATCAGTATAGTCTTTGCCCAGGGCTGGGGCGGCTATCTTCTCAGAGGTCAGGGGGTTGAGATCCTCCATAGAAAGGCCCTCCGAATAGTACGAGCTATAAGATTCTCTTTGAAAAATGGCTTTCACCTCTTCAGAGTATCAGACTGCTCAGTGGCTAGGGAAGGAATACCCGATGGTGCAGAAGGAGAATTTGACATGTTTGAAGGGGGGAAGGGGAAAGACTAGGACAAAACTGCAATATTAAAAACTAGGGGTGGTCCGACTTACCAAGCTAGAGAAGGCAAATCTAACATGGGTGTATTCAACCTAGAGATTTAACGACTTTTAATGACTTTTTTTAATAAAAGACTTTTGTGGATTTGACAGACATTTGTAGAATCTCACAGATTTCTAAACAGAATTCCATAGACTCCTGTAGAATTTTTGCAAGACTTTTGTAGACTTCTGTTAACTTTTTCAGTTAACAAATAATGAATCACTAGTCAATTTAGAACTCAAAAAATTGAACTTCTCGATCCTAACCAATTCTAACATAAATTATTAATTAATCAAAAAATTTAGAATATATAACAATTTCTTTTTGTGAATATTAGATTAAAAAATCGAAATAGTATGACAATTTGATAAAATTTCAACAGTATTTTATGAAATAAAATCTAACTTATATTGACAATATGATCAACATCGCTCCACATTTGATTTGTTATAGCATCTCTCCATGCATTAGCTTTTGTCCGTTGTTGTTCTTGTGTATCGAATAATTCACCAAAGTTGTCATCTTCGTAAACTTGTTCTGATGAAGATGGTGGAACTTCAATCTCGGTTTCAACTGGAAATTCATCAGAACGACACTCCTTGCGAAGAAAATTGTGTAATCCAGCACAAGTCAATACAATCTCTGTCTGTGTTGTATATTTAAACGGAGGAGCAGTTTTGAATAATTTGAACCGCGATTTAAATATGCCAAATAACCTTTCAATTACGTTCCTCAAAGAAGCATGACGGAGATTGAACAACTCTTTTGCATCTTCAGGGTGGCGACCTTGGCCAGTGAAATCTTGGAGATGATAACGCACACCACGAAAAGGAGCCAAGAATTGACGTCGATTTGGATATCCACCGTCCACTAAAAAGAATTTACCTATCAAACCATATTTTGTAGGATCAAGTAACTAATGTATAGAATATATAATCCTAAAAAATAAAAAAAATTAAATAAGCTAGTAGCATTAAAAAAATAACCTTGTGTCACTTTAAGCCCGTTATTTCTTGATAAAGCATCTGTCAATACGTTTGAATCATGTGCAGATCCCTCCCATCCACTGAGCACATATATGAATTCTAAATCAAAGTTACATGCTGCTAAAACATTTTGAGAAATCGTCCCATGACGATTACGATAACTATTAGTATCACGCCCAAACACCGTGGCAGGAATATGAGTGCCATCAATAGCTCCAATGCAATCCTATAACAACAATATAATAATAATAATTACAACAACATCAATAACAAAAACAACAAAAAGAATTTCATTACTTACTTTGAAATAAGGATAAAATCTTGTACTCTCTCTTATTTTTTCGGGCACTGCAGATCCAGGTTTGACCATCATATCTGCTGCAATGCTATTTAATGCTTTCAACACCTTGTTGAAGTTTTGGCTTGTATTGTAGTGTGATCGTTCAAAGGTTTTACGAATTAAGCAATATCGGGTATTATGACCAACAACGAGTAAAAATACGGCAAGCATTTCTTCAATACAAATGTATCTTGTATCTTGTAAATGTGTTTTCTCTCTAAGGATGTTGCACAATTTTAAAAATACATCGGGGTACATTCTATAAATCTCTCGAAAGTTTGTTGGATCTTCTTTTAATATTTTATGAATATAATCGTATCCCCTTGAAGTTATTGGTCGTCGATTTAAAGGACGATGGACACGTTCACGATTCATGTTAGCTATATGCTTAGTAAAAGTATAGAGGCTCCCACGAACTTCAACTAACAAAAACCTAATAGTTTCGTGTAATTCTTCTTCAAATTCATCTTCTTCCATTTGTTCTTCTACTTCATCGACGTTGATATTTGACATTTAAATAAACTACCTGATATCAAACAGATAATTAAAATAAAATAAACTCTATAAATTTATTAAAAACCATGCCATGTATCAAACAAGATATGTTCAAGAAACAACAAAAAACTTATATAAATCATCCAAAATTCAAGAGTTTTCTACTAGATCAATAATTAGAAAAACAATTCGAAACAATGCGAATAGAATTTTTAACATAAGGTAACTCTTTAAGAATTGTGTTTCAAAACATACTCATTCATTCAATTTATAATCTATCCATCCCGAACGCTCTTCAATGGTCATTTTCAAGAAATCCATCTTTTTTGATCTGGTATTGAGTAAATCAAGCACCTTATATCGAGTACGATTATCCAAATTTGGGACCTCCTTGATAGCATCTCAACAAGTGTCACCTGCATTCCCTATTGATTCTATCTTAGAAACCACCTTCTCAAGACTATGGGAGAACTCATGCATAGCATTTGGGTCAATACTTTTGAATGTGTTTGATTTTGCTT
Source organism: Primulina huaijiensis (assembly GCF_012295235.1). Taxonomy (NCBI): domain Eukaryota; kingdom Viridiplantae; phylum Streptophyta; class Magnoliopsida; order Lamiales; family Gesneriaceae; genus Primulina; species Primulina huaijiensis. Next base: position 575 of record NW_027356014.1, on the reverse strand, counting down.
CAAACTCGGTCCTATCCCATTTCCTAGTTGTTGCTGGAACCTCTGAACTTATGGGCTGAGAGGGTAATGGTGAAATAGAGTCCTCGAAAAATGGAGGTTGATACGAAGATTCTTGTCCGTCGCTTTGCACGAAATATTCACCAATGTTGTGATCAAACACATAATCGTCTATTAAACTAGTTCCCCTGTTTTCTTCTATCTCAAATTTTCTTGCATCAGTGTCATCTCCTACTCCAATTGAGTGTTTTCCTGTAGCAGTTCCAGTCCCAACCACAATTCTCAGGTCTTCATAATCCTCAAAAGTGTCTGTCCGATAGTGTTCATGTTTAGGGTGAGACTGGTAAAGAGAAAAAAATAACATCAAGTGTTAAGCTAGTTATAAATCTAATTGTAAACATAAATTTTATTTTTTTTTAACTCGAAGACTCTCACCTTAAAATAATCTTCCCATACTTCGTCATTAGCCGTGAATTTCTTTGTCTCAGGATCCCATCCAAAACCAGAGTTATGACGCATAAGCTTACAATAATTGCTGTATCTTCCTTTGAACCACTTTAGACGACTTTGATATTGTG
>NW_027356013.1:0-1097 GCF_012295235.1 Primulina huaijiensis | reverse complement strand
AGAACTCACACTTCTTCAACTTAGCATACAACCTCTTTTCTCTCAACAACTGAAGAACAACTCTGAGGTGCTCTAAATGAAGCTCTCTGGTCTTGGAGTAAATCAAAATGTCATCGATAAAAACAATGACAAAGCTATCCAAATACGGCTTCAACACACGGTTCATAAGATCCATGAAGGCTGAAGGAGCATTGGTCAAACCAAAAGACATCACAAGAAATTCATAGTGACCGTACCTGGTCCGGAACCGGCTCTTAGGGATATCAGACTCCCTAACCTTCAACTTATAATAACCAGATCGCAAATCAATCTTCGAGAACACTGTAGGCCCTTGTAGTTGGTCAAAAAGGTCATCTATCCGTGGCAACGGATACTTATTCTTAATCGTCACTTTGTTGATCTCTCTATAATCAATACACAGCCGCAACGACCCATCTTTCTTCTTGACGAAAAGAACCGGAGCTCCCCAAGGCAAAGAACTCGGCCGAATAAAACCTTTATTCAATAGATCCTGCAATTGCGTCTTCAACTCTTTCATCTCTGAAGGGGCCATTCTGTACGGAGCCTTAGAAATAGGAACTGTACCCGGAACTAGATCAATCACAAACCCTACATCTCTGTCCGGTGGTAAACCCGGCACATCATCCTCAAATACATCAGAGAACTCTCTCACAATATCAATATCATCAATATTCAACTTCACAATTCTATCCATATCCACAATCGACGCCAAAAACCCATCACAACCTCTAAACAACAACTTCTTAGCCTCAAGACACGAAATAAAAGGAAGGATCAGCGAAGTACCTGCACTGGCGAACAAACCTTCCCTATTGCCATCATCTGCAAATTTCACCGTCTTAGCAATGCAATCAATCACTGCACGATAGGTTGATAGCCAATCCATGCGAAGTATAATATCAAACGCAACCATCGGAATAACAATCAAGTCGGCATAAACAACTCGCCAATCAATTTGAACAGAGCACGCATACACAATAGATGTTGGGCACAACACATCCCCCGAAGGCAAAACAACATTAAACTGGAGTGGAATAACAGAAGGAACTATACCCAAAGATCTCAAAAATAGTTCA
>NW_027356012.1:0-461 GCF_012295235.1 Primulina huaijiensis | reverse complement strand
TTCAGTAGATCTACTGAAATCGAGCCCGTCATTGGCAGATCTGCCGGTGGTACGTGAATATGCTGATGTATTCCCTGACGAGATTCCAGGGTTACCTCCAGCTCGAGAGGTAGATTTTAGCATAGACCTAGTACCAGGTACGGTTCCTAATTCTCGAGCTCCTTATAGAATGGCACAGATAGAGTTAAAAGAATTGAAAGAACAGCTTGAAGATTTGCTGGCCAAGGGATATATCAGACCGAGTGTATCTCCTTGGGGCGCACCAGTGTTATTCGTGCGAAAGAAAGACGGTTCGATGAGATTGTGTATCGATTACCGGCAACTGAACAAGGCAACAGTAAAGAACAAATACCCATTGCCTCGCATCGACGATTTGTTTGATCAATTGCAGGGATCCTCTGTCTATTCCAAGATCAATCTGAGATCTGGCTATCACCAGCTGAGAGTTAGAGATGTTGATA
>NW_027356011.1:0-218 GCF_012295235.1 Primulina huaijiensis | reverse complement strand
TCTCACGCCAAAGTTTAGATGACTTGGTTCTAGGATTTTTAACTAACTAACTTTATTTCACCATCAATATTGAAGCGATAAAAAAGGCAGAAAAAAAATCACTTATCTTCGTTTGAAAGAAAGGTCGCATAATCCCCAAGAGAAGAAAGAGTCGTGTGTGCCTCAATTTCTTGATTTGTATACGTAGTGGATGAAACTATCAGACATAGAAAGGCTCT
>NW_027356010.1:0-2577 GCF_012295235.1 Primulina huaijiensis | reverse complement strand
TAAAAAATTATTAAAAAACAAAATTTATAAATAAAATTTTATATATATTTTTTCTTTACTTCATACAAAAAAGGGTTACATGTCTAAAGGGTTAGATGTAAAAGTTAGATTATATATTTATGACAATCGAAAAAACAATAAAATCAGCGATATTNCGATATTTATTTATTTATATTATATTATATTTATTACTATTGTCCATATTTATGTTTTCAGACAAAAATAAATTTGTGCAGCTATGTATACAGGACAGGTGTCGGTAATGCCGACACGCACGTCGGATTGGAAGTTTGTGATTGATTAGATAAAGGGATTAGGGGCCCAATTGTCAATTCCAGTCTCTTAGAAAAGTAAACATTAAACTGTCGGCAGTTATTATTTTATTTAAAAAATAATTAGTTTCTCTTCTCCATTTCCTAACCAAACCACGTGTGATCTTCATCCCCACCATCTCCACCTTTTTCCTCCTCCGTTTTTATTGAAGACTGACTTAATACAATTTTGTTTTTTGTTTTATTCCAACGTTTCCCGATACACATTTTAGCTACGATCACTACTGATGTATGTTTTGTGATTTCGTCGTCTCGCGAGTCTATATTTATAAGATAAATTTAAATGAACCATGCTAACAAATGTATTCTTTTGCAAATTTGCAAGAAAACTGTAAGAATTATTTGTTTTTAGAGTAGGTCTCATGTGATACCGTCTCATGGATTGAGTCGACTGACCCGAATCTACAATGAAAATTGATAGTTTTTTTTGAAAGGAAAAATTGATAGTTTTAGTATTAAAAATTAATATTTTTTCGTGAGTTGGGATTGATTGGGTTGAATATCTATATCACAAAATTGACACGTAAAAAATTATTATAATTCTTTTTTATAAATATTGACGTTATTAATGGATGTTCTCTATACTTCTGTACTATTTTATTAAGGTTGAGACACTTAGAGTAACTAATTTTAGTGTCATGGTCTGTTTTAATAATTATAGATATTAATAAAATGTTAAAATTTTAATGTAAGATATATGTAGTTTAGTAGATAGAGTCATTGTTTATTTGGTTTATGTTATAGGTTCAATTCTAACTGAGATCATTTTTTTATTCTTTTATTTTTCAATTTATTTTTTAATTTATATATCGAAATTACATTGTAGTCCTTCGCTATTTCTTATAATTATATTTTGATTATCGTTTAAATATAAATAAAAGAATTATAAAAAATACGTGGGTGTCTAGTATATATAACGTTTTACTTGAAAGTTGAAATTTGGTTTCGATTTCCTCGATCGCTATTGGCTATTATATGTGTGGGCCTATTATGTGTCGGGACAAGGTAACAATTAGGCCTATATATCATGAAAGACTCCAGATAGGGTGGAAAATAAGAAAATATCATATGTTTATTTGAAAATAATGAGAGATGTATAAAAAATTTATTAAAATAATGAGATATATTCGAATAGTTGTATAGATATTTTAGATTTTTCATTTTGAAATATTATAAACGAAGACATGATAGATATTTTGAATGAGTCTACATGTGGAAGAAGTTTATCAAGAAAAAAAATATTATATTTGTTAAGATATACGTGATAATTTGACGGTAAATTTCAAAAAAATGTTTCTGCCAATGTTTCAATTAAAATTCAGTACCTAGCCATTATTTTTTAGAAATCAGTACCTGACAAATCTATACATCTAGTTTTAACTACCCATAAAGCAAACTTTACATTTTTACCCTTTATTATTTAAATAAATATATTATTTTATCCACAAAAATTATATCATTTTTCTCCATTTAAAATATAATTTTAACAAAATATTGTTTCTCAATTATTATGGAATAAAAGTAAATACTTATTTTGACATACAAAGTNAAAACTTTTTTTTTTGAAAATATTACCTATATTTTTATATATTGTATGTTTGAACAAAATTTATTGTATATTTATATGATAAATTTTCATCATTTAATATTTATTTGTATTTTTTTATTTTTTTAACAATTGTTTATTTAATTTAGTAAATATACTTTTAATTTTATAACATTAAACTTTCAAATTTAAATCGAAAATTTTGTTATTATGTGTTTAAATTAAAATATTACTATTATTTTTTATTTTTTCAAATTTTTTTCATTAATTTTTTTTAAAAAAAATAAAAAAAAATCAAGTTAGACGGGTTGAGTCGGGTTAGACGGGTTCGTGTTCGGGTTGGGGGTTTTCGGGTTGGGTTCGGGTTGGGAAAAAAATAAAAAAAATTCGCGGGTTGACCCGAAACCCGACCCGATTGACACCCCTACTCAACATGAAATAAGATTAAATATTTATTTTGACCAACAAAATACCTATTTTGGAGTTCTAAATGCTTGATTTTACTCTTTGAATACTCTAAATGTGTAAGAAAATACTGGATCTTCGAGCTATCACAATAAATTCAATAATTATTGGTATTTTCATTGAAAATGCATTAAGATGACTTATTCATGTCATCTAATTTTTGAAAAAATACAGTTTCTCACTCATTGCTGAATTAGAAAAATTATTTATTTTGATCAATAAAATACCTATTTT
>NW_027356009.1:0-1279 GCF_012295235.1 Primulina huaijiensis | reverse complement strand
CGGACACAATCGAAACTGGGATCCCGTGCAATCGAACTATCTCCCAGATATAGAGCTCCGCATATTGCGTCATGGAGAAAGTCGTCTTCACTGGCAAGAAGTGTGCCAACTTAGTAAGTCGATCCACTATAACCCAAATAGCATTGGATCCTCTTACTGACCTCGGCAAACCAACAACGAAGTCCATGGTGATATTCTCCCACTTCCACTCGGGGATAGGGAGTGGCTTAAGCATTTCTGCTGGCCTCTGATGCTTTGCCTTCACCTGCTGACAAGTGTAATGCCCGAGAAATTGCTTAACGTAATCTGATATGATTTATTGATCATGAATTGATGTGAGTGTAGTTGGACCACTCCGAGATCAAATTGGTTAAAACATTTGAGTTATGTAATTTTCGGGCAGAACCAGTGGCGCCCGAGCGGTAGAAGACGACCGCCCGAGCGCCAATGCATTACAAGAGCAGGTTTGGACAGAACGTCTGGCGCCCGAGCGGTAGCTTTTGACCGCCCGAGCGCCAGTGTTCAACAAACATATGTTTTGGGCAGAAGATGCGGCGCCCGAGCGGTAATTTATAACCGCCCGAGTGCCAATGTGCGAGAAGGAAATATATGGACAGAACGTTCCGCGCCCGAGCGGTAAATTGCAACCGCTCGAGCGCCGACAGAAATGTTTGGAGAGTGAGCCACGTATCTTAACCATGCAACGTGATATATATATAAGTAACAACTGGATTGTAGCCTGGAGACTACAGAGGAAAGGTCGAGGAAGAATTGAAGAAAATCCTTACGCCTTTATATTTCGATCCGTCCGTCTGATTTTGAATCCGACTTCAGTACCGTGTTCCTATCGACGCAGGCTACAACTGGACGTAAGTTTTACTACGTTTCAATATGTCTTGAAATTATGATATTGTCAGAATCGGATATGATTCATATATGATATTCTTGACATAGTAGACATCGTATAATTGAAGTCAGATTGAAGAACAGATTGTGTATGTAATTGTTATGATTTTCGGGGTTGATTTGATTGAGATTCGATATCAGAGTTGTATTGTTATTGATTATGAGTTTGGTTATTATATCTGTGATGTTGAGAGTGACGGGGTTATCGAGACTGTATTATTATGCCGTCGTAACATCAGTAGAATGATATTGATCAGATTCACGATTGATTGAGATTGTATCATTGTATCGTTGATATTGATCAGATTGTGTTTTGATTTGAGTATTTATCAGAACAGATATTGAATTGAGTTGTATATTGATATTGTACCTA
>NW_027356008.1:0-355 GCF_012295235.1 Primulina huaijiensis | reverse complement strand
GGTCCCTTAACTTTTTGAAAATTACAATTTATATCCCAAAATTTCGAAATTCTCCAAAATCCCCTTTATTATGATTTTCTTTGAATTTTGGCCCTAAAACTTTTTATTTGGAATTTAGTCATCCTTTACATAAAATAAGGCACAAAATCAATATCAATTTTTTTTTTCATGGTTTCTTTAATCATAACTTAAATTCAACTAAGTAGAACATGCAACCTAATTTCCGCTAGGTTAGATCTTGTTCCCAAATCAATTCTAATAACCAATTTAACATTTCATGCAATAATAAGCAATATACAAATGTTAAATTACTAGGTTACCCGTAATGAGTGTAGTGTCTGCTTCTTCCTTAGCT
>NW_027356007.1:0-550 GCF_012295235.1 Primulina huaijiensis | reverse complement strand
TTTGGTCATCCCAGAAACGATAACCAAACTCATTATCTCCATAACAAATAAAGAAGCACTTCTTTGATTTCGGATCAAGTTTTGTTCTGCTTGCTGAATCAATATGAACATAGGATAGACATACAAACACTTTCAAGAAAGAAAGGTTTACTTCTTTGCCGCTCCAAACCTCTTCGGGTATTTTGTAATCCAATGGTACCGTAGGTCCTCTGTTGATCAGATATGCTGCAGTGTTAACAGCATCAGCCCAGAATGATTTTGGCAATCCAGAATGCAATCTCATGCTCCTTGCGCGTTCATTCAAGGTCATGTTCATCCTTTCAGCTACACCATTCTGTTGAGGTGTACCGGGAATGGTTTTCTCCATCTTGATCCCGTTCTGTGCACAATATTTCTTGAACTCATCATCTTCATATTCTCCACCATTGTCAGACCGTAAGCACTTCACTTTCAAGTTGGTCTCATTTTCCACCATGGCTTTCCACCTTTTAAAGGTCTCGTGAATATCAGATTTATTTTTTAGAAAATAAACCCAAAATTTTCTACTCGA
>NW_027356006.1:0-547 GCF_012295235.1 Primulina huaijiensis | reverse complement strand
CCCCTTCCGGACCACTACACGGGGTCTGTGTCCTTTCCGTTTGGGTGAGATTTTGTTCCTTCTTTAGTGTTTTAATTATTTTGGCAACTAGATATTGTTATCTCTTAATGATATGTAAACATATTTGGACGAAAATTAAAACTATTCAGATTATTATTGATAGTTTATCAAACTTTTGACATTTCTCTCAAACTTTTTCAAAGCTTCGCTTTGTGTTCATCAAAAATCAAACTTATCAAAGTTCAAATTTTGTGGCATTTGTCGGTTGATTTCATACGGATTGTTAAGGACTAGTTTTTTGAAGGTTTGTCTCATAATTCAATTGTTTTACTCGTGATTATTTGTTGCTAAGTTTTATAGCTTAGAGGTGAATACCATAAAATTGATACTTGTTTCGAAAGATCGGGACAACATCGATCCTTGTTCATTATCGAATCGAGGGCGCGATTCCAATTAATCGTGTTTGCTTTTCGTTTGTACAAGGATTCGTATCATTTGGTAGCAGAGCTTAGGTTCATTGAATTCAAGTAAGTTTATCACGTTATTA
>NW_027356005.1:0-289 GCF_012295235.1 Primulina huaijiensis | reverse complement strand
TTAGAAATGTACCTATCAATCTCAAATATTGATGTAATGGCTCCATCCAAGTTTTAAACAACTTGGCTCTTGAAAAGATGGCAAATCTTCAAGCTTCCCTTTGAGCACACCTTGCTCAAATATTAAGCACACCACCAACTAGCTAGAACCCCTCTTATTTTGCACTAGAAAAATAAGAGAATTTTTCAAGGAGAAGAATATTGTTTCCTCAAAAATTGAATAACAAAAGAAGAGAAAAATGAAAGAGAGAATGAAGCAAAAATTTCGGCCATAGCATGTGTAATGGGAG
>NW_027356004.1:0-355 GCF_012295235.1 Primulina huaijiensis | reverse complement strand
AGCCGGGCAGGATTTTGCTCATGGGTTATTGTACAGCTGGCAGCTACATGATTTTGACAGATTGGAGTTATCAGGGTGATGGCTATTTTAGTCAGATCTCATCTCAGATTAGTTTCGTTTTGACTGATTGGATTTATCAGGGTGATAGCTATGGGATGAGAGTTTCTGCATGGCGTCTGTTTACATCTTCCAGCGATTATTTAGTCTTATTCAGCATGTGGTCCTTAGCGCTGATTGTCTTTGTTTCGTTTTTGGCGCTCGTTAGTCGTATTCTAGGGTTTCATTTGCTGTTGTATTTACTTCCCTAGTCTGCTTTGATTTTTCGTTTCTACTGCTCTAGCCTTTTGGAGGAGGT
>NW_027356003.1:0-272 GCF_012295235.1 Primulina huaijiensis | reverse complement strand
CAAGGTTGAGCGTATGGTTGCTGTCAAGGTTTAGTGGGCCGCTGCATGGGTCCAGGGACTTGGGTTGGTCTGGGCTGGGTCAGGGCGTGGTCCAGGGAAGGTGAGGGTCATGGGTGGTCAGTGGTTATCCGGCTAGAAGAGTCCTAGGCAACTAAGGAAACCCAATTCAACATGGACACTACAAACACACACACGCATGCACTTGGGGGCAAGTTTCAGAAGTGTTCTGGTCGGGCCAGGGCTGGTTTTTCGGGCTGGACTTGCACAGTAGG
>NW_027356002.1:0-1196 GCF_012295235.1 Primulina huaijiensis | reverse complement strand
AGTGAACCACTTGATATAATTCACAGTGATGTATGTGATTTAAAAAGTGTACAAACTCGTGGTGGAAATAAATATTTCATTACTTTTGTTGACGATAGCACAAAATTTTGTTATGTGTATCTCCTCAAAAGTAAGGATGAAGCTATTGACAAATTTGTCCAATATAAGAGTGAAGTTGAAAATCAATTTAGCAATAAAATTAAGGTGCTAAGAAGTGATCGTGGAGGTGAATATGAATCACCATTTGCTGAGTTTTGTGCTCAACATGGTATTAAACACGAAAGAACTGCACCTTATTCTCATCAGCAAAATGGCATTGCAGAGAGAAAGAATCGCACCATGAAAGAAATGATGAATGCGTTGTTATTAAGTTCTGGTTTACCACAGAACATGTGGGGAGAAGCTGTTTTAACAGCAAATTACCTTTTATATAAGGTGCCCCGAAAGAAGCAAGATAAAAGTTCATATGAGTTATGGAAAGGTAGAAGTCCTTCCTACCAATACTTGCGAGTGTGGGGATGTCTTGCCAAGGTAGCAGTACCCACACCAAAGAAAGTAAAGATAGGACCAAAAACTGTGGATTGCATTTTCATTGGATATGCTCAAAACAGTAGTGCGTATCGTTTTCTTGTACATGAATCTCAAATACCTGATATTCACAAGAATATGATAATGGAATCAAGAAATGCTTCGTTCTTTGAACACATGTTTCCATACAAAACTAAGGAAGAACCAAGTTCATCCAAAAGATTGTATGAGACAATTGATAAAGAACAAGAGCTTGATCAAGATATTGAACCTAGACGTAGTAAGAGAGCTAGGACAGAGAAATCCTTTGGTCCGGATTTCATCACTTTCATGATGGAAAGTGAACCTCAAAGCTTCAAGGAAGCAATAAGTTCATCTGAGGGACCTCTATGGAAAGAGGCTATCAATTCCGAAATAGAATCCATTTTACAAAACCATACGTGAGAATTAGTAAATCTTCCTCCGGGAAGCAAACCGCTAGGCTGTAAATGGGTTTTCAAAAGGAAAATGAAATCAGATGGAACCATAAATAAGTATAAAGCTAGATTGGTAATTAAAGGTTACCATCAACGTGAAGGGCTTGATTACTTTGACACATATTCTCCTGTATCGAGAATAACCTTTATTCGTGTGATACTTGCGATTGCCGCCTTACGGAATCTTGAAGT
>NW_027356001.1:0-579 GCF_012295235.1 Primulina huaijiensis | reverse complement strand
ACTTTCATGTTTTGAGTGTTGTTCAAATCATTAGGGAAGACGAGCAAAAAGTGGCCCGAAGTGTGTCGTGTGTATCGTTGTTCCTGCACTGACACATGTTGGAAGAATAGGCATAACGTTTTACTCAAACCTCCAAATGACCTGAAATTAGTTGGAGATTCAAGCCAAGACATAGGGCTACAACTTTTATGTTTACCACTTTTCCAGATTATGAACGGAAGATACGTTTCTGAAGCAATATTTGAGGTGGCTGTGCGCAGAGTTGCGCTCGAGCGGTAAGAAATGACCGCCCGAGCGCCACTTGTTCTGAATTTTTGGTTGCGGACAGAAAGTTCCGCGCTTGAGCGGTAATTTATGACCGTCCGAGTGCCGCCTTATATATATGAAGATAATTTTTGACTTTCTAAGCCATTGTATCAGTTTCCTTCACTTCCTTACAGCATAAGCTCGAGAGAAATAAGAAACCTTCCTCCCAAAAAGTCCTTTTCTCCTTCTCCTTCATCATTTTGAGGTTAGAAGTTTATTCTCAATCAGAAGAACATCATATAGGTGTAAGTTTTCTTCTCTTTTAGTTGTTCT
>NW_027356000.1:0-1105 GCF_012295235.1 Primulina huaijiensis | reverse complement strand
TTCGGGTGTTTTAAATTGAACGTTGATGGGAGTTCGAGAGGTAGTGCTGGGGCCTCTACTGTTGGTGGTGTTGTGCGTGACTCCTCTGGGCATGTGGTGCTTTCTTTCAGCGAGTTCATTGGAGTTGGGACCAATGTCCGGGCAGAGTTATGGGCTATTTGGAGGGGTCTTCTCATTTCTTCCGATCTTCATCTTTTCCCTCTTTGGATTGAGACTGATTCTTGGATTTCCATTCTTTTACTTTGTTCTCGTCGGTGCTGCTGGGATCTTGAACATTTTGTTACTCGGATTCTTTTGTTGATGAGGGGGCGCTCTGTTCATTTATCACATATTTACCGGGAAGGGAATTCAGTGGCGGATGCCTTGGCGGCGAGGGCCCATACTTTTAGGCAGTATACCTTAGAGTTAGGTCCTTCCCTCCCTCCAGACCTCTCCATTCTTGCTAGATCTGATCGTTCTGGGCTTCCATACCTCAGAAACAGATCCTCTTAGCCATTTGCAGCCCTTCCTTCTTTTTTGGCTCCCTTTCTTGTTTTACTATCTATATATATATGTATTATTTTCTTTGCAGGTTCTGCTTTTTGGGGATTTGTTCTTCTCCCTTTTTGGCCGGTCCACTCTTGTGCTATGGCGGGTGTTATCTGCAGGCTTCTCCTTATCCGCCGACTTTTCTATTTGCCTTGCCGAGTGTTGTGGTGGATCTGGATGATATCTATCTTTGGTTTATCTGGCCCGGGTCTTCACTCATGTCGACACTACTCTGTGATATATTCTGCTGCATGCATTGGTGGATCGGGATTTTCTCTCTTGGTTGGCTTCACATTGACAGACAGCTCAGAGATGGGTCCATCGATGGTCTTTTGCATCTACGTCTGAGTTGGATCATTACTGTTTACATAGACTCCTACGTCATGGGATCGAGCTCTTTGTTCTTTTGATTCAGATGCGGGTTATCTTTTGTTCTTGCGGGATTACGATCTATATTTTGCTCTGTGATCCACTTTATCGGATTCTCCAGGATGATAGCTATGGGATGAGAGCTTTTGCATGGATTCTGCGTTTATCTCGCCGTTATCATTTCGTCTTCTTCAGCAGATGATGGTTA
>NW_027355999.1:0-586 GCF_012295235.1 Primulina huaijiensis | reverse complement strand
AATTTTCAAAAATCACATAGTAACTCAAACAAAATATTTCGAGCATTCTCTTGACATACACAACTATTGATTTACATCAATCACGGTCGCTATTTAATAATCTACTCTCTTGGTCATAACATATTGACATCGTCGCTATTCTATAGTCACATTTTGTTATGTTTTGCATTGCGAGAGTTAATGAGATGTTATTCTTAAAATATTGCTCGAAAGATTCAAGAGAGGCATGAGTTAACACTCAAATTACTCCAATACCCTCACGTTAATAGTGTGAGAACCTGAAATTACAGCAGCAGCAGCTAGCATTTTGCAGCAGCTAGCAATATTCAGTAGCAATGAAAAATTCCAGCAGAAGCTAACAATTCCAGCAGTAGCTAATATTTCATAAGATAGTATTTTCCAGCAGACAGAATCCAGCAGCAGAAGAGCGAATTCCAGCAGACAGTTACTGATTCAGCTTAGACTTGTAACTGAAGCATTAACATGGAATAAAGGCTGTTAATGGCAGATTATGGTCATTAATAGCGAGGCTAACAGTCATATTTTGGCCTATAAATAACACCCTCAAGTCTCTGAATTGGTGTTA
>NW_027355998.1:0-396 GCF_012295235.1 Primulina huaijiensis | reverse complement strand
ATCAATGCATGACAAGTGTCCCACTCAAGTCATAATTGCACTTTAATCCTTCAACTTTTCACTATTTGCAACTCAGCCCCCGCTCAATCTTTTAATTCAATTTCAATCCTAATTAATTACAAAAACCGTGGAATCTAATTCATCATTCCAAAATTCGTAAATTAAATAATCTCGGATTAAAGTGATATAATCTCGGGTCTTACAATTCTCCCCCTCTGAGACATGATTTCGTCCTCGAAATCTCAAGCAATCATATCACAGGCAATCAAATCAGAAATAAAAGAAACTAAAATAGTAAACTCACATCAGTGGAATAACTTTGGGAATTCCTGTCTCATATCTGATTCAGTATCCCAAGTAGCTTCTTCAATGCCATGACGAGTCCACTGCACTTTC
>NW_027355997.1:0-216 GCF_012295235.1 Primulina huaijiensis | reverse complement strand
TCCCATACATTTATTTCGGAGCGATTTGCATTGATTCATGCATTTCCTGTTGAGTTTTTATCTGCTGTAGTATCTGTCTCTTATCCTTTGGGGACATGATTGATATCAGTGAATTCTGTTAAACATTGTATGCTACAGTATGATGGCCATGAGATAGAGTTAGATTGTATCGTACTTGGGTTGTCTGATTTTGATTGTATTATCGGTATTGATATG
>NW_027355996.1:0-1916 GCF_012295235.1 Primulina huaijiensis | reverse complement strand
CCAAGGATCATTATCCCCTGCCCCGTATTGATCAATTGGTGGATTTTACATCGGCCTTCGAATTACTGAGTTTCATGGACGCATACCAGGGGTACCATCAAATCCCCCTGGCCAAGAGTGATCAAGATAAAGCTAGCTTCATCACTTCGGGAGGTACATTTTGTTATATTGTAATGCCTTTCGGGTTAAAGAATGCAGGAGCTACGTACCAGCGTTTGATGAACAAAGTCTTCCAGAAGCAACTGGGGCGAAACGTGGAAGTCTATGTGGATGATATCCTGGGAAAGACCCGGGAAGTGGCCAGCTTTATTAAGGATCTAGAAGAAACCTTTGCCACTCTCGTACATTACGGAATCAAGCTTAACCCGGCCAAGTACATTTTTGGCGTAAAGAGTGGAAAATTCTTGGGATTCATAGTGACAGATCGGGGAATTGAGGTAAATCAGGAGAAAGTCAAATCCGTACTGTGCATGCCATCTCCTCGATCTGTCAAAGACATACAAAAGCTTACCGGGAGGATCGCTTCCCTCTCTCGATTTATTTCCCGATCAGCACACAGGAGCTATCCTTTCTTTCAGGTATTGAGGAAAGCACGACAATTCGGATGGGTTGATAATTGTGAACAGGCCTTCCAGGACTTGAAGATCCATCTTGCAGAGCTCCCTGTGTTAGTGAAACCAGAACCCGGGGAAAAATTATTTGTTTATTTATCCACCACAGAGTATGCTGTCAGCTCAGTTCTAATAAAAGAAGAAGGCTCCGATCAAAGGCTTGTTTATTATGTCAGCCATGTTCTGAGAGGACCCGAACTCCGGTACAGTGAAGTGGAAAAGATTGCTTTGGCTTTGATCATGACTGCCCGAAAGCTAAGGCCTTACTTCCTGTCACATCAAATAATTGTCTTGACTAATAGTCCTATAGGCAGAATCATGACTCATTCGGAAGTATCAGGGCGAACGATCAAATGGGCAGTGGAGTTAGGAGAGTATGATATCGAATACAAACCCCGAGTGGCCATTAAAGCGCAAGCCCTATCAGAATTTTTGTCCGAGATGGTACAACCTGCTGAAGAAGAAGTTTGGAGGGTGTTTGTGGATGGGGCGTTTAGCCTTGCAGGGTGCGGAGTAGGCGTTGTAGTAATATCTCCTCCAGGAGAGAAGATTAAGTTGGCTTTAAGGATTGATTCTCGGGTTACTAATAATGAAGCCGAGTATGAAGCTGTCCTTGCAGGAATCCGAGCTGCTAAAGAGATTGGAGCTTCCCGTATTATTGTATATTCTGATTCACAATTAATCACTCAACAGATAAAGGGTGCTTATGAAGCTAAAGATGACAGGATGCTCAAATATTTACAGCTCATAAAAACCCAGGCAGCAATCTTTGAGGATTGGAGTATCGAACAAATACCCCGGGAGGAAAATGGAGAGGCAGACGCTCTAGCAAAAATGGCTGCCTCATTATCAGAAGTCAGCACCCGGGAAATTTTGCATGTTTCCCGTTTGGTCCTGTCCACCAAGGAAGAAATACTACCAATACCCGAGGACTCCTGGATGACGCCATTGATTAAATTCATTACAACAAATGAATTACCTAAAGACAGGACTCGGGCTCAAAGAATCAAGAGAAAAGCTCCCAGGTTCGTTCTTTTAAATAAAATCTTATACAGAAAATCATTCCAGGGACCCCTGCTAAAATGCTTATCCGAAGGAGAAGTGGATTATGTCCTCCGAGAAATACATGAGGGATGTTGTGCTGAGCATCTCGGAGGGATGGCTTTGGCCCGGAAGACATTGCTTGCCGGATTCTGGTGGCCAACTCTTAGCCAGAATTCTGCTCAAGTGGTCCAGGCTTGTAAGAAATGTCAACATCATTCAAACTTCCAGCACAGTCCGGCCACTCCCATGAAGCCTATCTGG
>NW_027355995.1:0-214 GCF_012295235.1 Primulina huaijiensis | reverse complement strand
AATTTCAGTTTCAAAACTTGTACCCCTTGGTTATTCATTTCAGTTATTGGATAAAACAATAAATTTATTTTATAAATCAAATGTTATTGGAAATGGTACAATGGTTGATGGTCTTTTCTCTATTTCTTTACAAAATAATAACACCACTATGCATGTTCAAGGATGTATCAAAAGATGTGTTATAAATGAAGATTCCTCTATATTATGGCACAGG
>NW_027355994.1:0-212 GCF_012295235.1 Primulina huaijiensis | reverse complement strand
CACCTACTCTAACACATTTAACATGTTAATTTAATTATAAATTAGAGTTTTAGGTCTTCTAAACCTAACAATTCAGCCTCCATCAGCCGATTTCACCCTCAAGCACACACCACAATTTTTGAAAAAATTGGAGGAAAAGAAAAGCTTGTGTTCTTCGTCGTCCGGTAGTCTAACGTCGCACCCTCGCCAACGATCGAATAATCGAGCGTTAT
>NW_027355993.1:0-2575 GCF_012295235.1 Primulina huaijiensis | reverse complement strand
TGTGTGGAAATTAATGTGTTGGAGCCTCCGGTCAAGCACATTTGGGTGGGCTGGGGTGATCACATTCAAGAGATTGAGGTCGTGTATGAGCGGATCCCGGCCTATTGCACTGATTGCAAAATGCTGGGACATGCGACGAGCGTTTGTTATTCACATGGCAAGAACCCCCGACCGATCCGGGCTAAGGTTTTTGGTCCAGTCCCTCCGTCACAGCCGGCTGCTTCGGGTCAGTCACCCCAGGAGGGTGTCAGTTCTGGTGACGTTCCGGGATCTCAGGACCCCAATGATGAGAATTTTGTTGGTCCTAAGCGTCGTAGAAGGAGACGGCCACCGCGTCGTGTCCCACCTGCTGCAGTTTCTCCTCCAGGGAAGGCTCCTTCACAGTCCANTCCGTTTTTCTAAATGGACACCAGAATTCAAGTTTCAGGCGGAGTCGCCAGTTGCACCAGTTTGGGCTCGACTTCCGGAGTTGCCCTTGCATTTATATGAGAAAAAAAGTCTTTGTGCTATTGCAAAACTCTTGGGTAAGCCTATCAAAGTTGATGACCACACTGCTGAGAGGTCTCGTGGGGCTTATGCTCGTGTATGTGTGGAAATTAATGTGTTGGAGCCTCCGGTCAAGCACATTTGGGTGGGCTGGGGTGATCACATTCAAGAGATTGAGGTCGTGTATGAGCGGATCCCGGCCTATTGCACTGATTGCAAAATGCTGGGACATGCGACGAGCGTTTGTTATTCACATGGCAAGAACCCCCGACCGATCCGGGCTAAGGTTTTTGGTCCAGTCCCTCCGTCACAGCCGGCTGCTTCGGGTCAGTCACCCCAGGAGGGTGTCCGTTCTGGTGACGTTCAGGGATCTCAGGACCCCAATGATGAGAATTTTGTTGGTCCTAAGCGTCGTAGAAGGAGACGGCCACCGCGTCGTGTCCCACCTGCTGCAGTTTCTCCTCCAGGGAAGGCTCCTTCACAGTCCATGAATACTTCGAATGCCTTTGATGTCCTTTCTCCTTGCCAGAAGGAGGCACATATTTTTGATTCTAGTGCGTTAGTTGGTTCCACTTCTGAGTTTGGGCCACAGTTGGGGGATGTGGGTGTTGTTATCACTGGGGATCCTCCTTTGGTGCAAGCCCCTTCCGAGGGTATGGATACTGTTGGTTTGTGTTCACCCACCGTAGTTGTTTCCTCGTTGGCTTTAGGTGGTATGTCAGCCCAGTCTGGGGCTATTGATTTGGAGGAGGAGGATGTCTCTCCTTTTGTTGATTGTGTGGAGATTTTGGGGTCTCCGCATGCTGGTATTGACACGGTGTTTTCTGCCCCCGTGATTTGTTTGGAAAATCATAGTTGTCATTCGATCCCTTCTGACCCTCCGTCCCCTGCTGATGTGTCTTCTTTGTTTACTCAGTTGGTTGATAGGCAGGGTTCTCCTGTTTCTGAAAGGGTTGTCTGTGAAAGGTTTGTTGAGGATCTTGACCAGGGTTTTGATAGACATTCTGAACCGGGTGATGGCCGTGCGTCTGAGGACGGCGTCCTGGACTCAGATATGCCAGATGTTAAGAAAAAGAGAGGGCGGGATGACCCCCCTGGGTCGCTCAGGAAGCGATCGGGCATTTCTGCTGCCCGTTCCTCATGAATTTCCTAATTTGGAATATCCGGGGACTCCGGAGTTCGGAGTCCCAACAGAGGCTTCATGCTTTTGTTAAGGAGAAACAGATTAAGGTTTTGACTGTTTTGGAACCGATGATCGATCTAGATCAGAGATTCATGACTCGTCGTCTTGGTTTTTCTAGAGTCATTTCGAATCTTTCTGGTCACATTTGGGTGTTTTTTGCTGCTGATGTGCAGGCTGAGTGCGTACTTGATCATGCTCAATTCCTTCACATTAAGGTTTCTGCTCCTTTTTTACCCACATCTGTTTTTTGTTCTTTTGTGTATGCCAGATGTGATTATATTGAGCGTCGGGATCTCTGGTCTTCCCTGCTTCATGTCAAGCCTATTTTGGGTCCTTGGCTGGTTGGTGGGGATTTCAATGTTGTTCGAGATGCGTCTGAGTGTTTGGGCACCCGTGGTGGTAGGTTGCTACCCATGGAGGAGTTCAACACTTTTATTATGGATTCTGGTTTGATTGATGCTGGCTTTGAGGGGTCTTCGTTTACTTGGACGAATAAGACCATTTGGAAGAGGTTGGATAGGGTTATGGTTTCCGTTGATTGGGGTGATCATTTCAGCTCCATTAGAGTTGAACATCTTCCCCGTACTGTTTCTGACCACTGTCCGCTTTTTGTTACCGCTCCGGTTTTTGCCCGTGGGCCGAGCTCGTTTCGCTTCCAGCGTATGTGGCTTCGGCATCATGGTTTTTTGCAGACTGTTAGACTCAATTGGAATTTGCCTTGCAGTCTAATCGGTATGTCGCGTCTTTTTGTCAAGTTGAAGCGTCTTAAGAATCACCTCAAGTGGTGGAATCGGGATGTTTTTGGTAACATCTTTGATAAAATCACCGAGGCTGAGGGTGCAGTTCGTTCTGCTGAGCTGTCCTGTGAGGCCGATCCTTCTGATTCGAATTGGACTGCCCTGTCCG
>NW_027355992.1:0-811 GCF_012295235.1 Primulina huaijiensis | reverse complement strand
ACAAGCGCACCCTTCACAATTTTCATGATCCCGTTCTCGATACGATTTTTTGCACCCGATGTCATCCAATTGCCCCAAGGACAAAAGATTATTCGTCAGTCCTTTCACATGTCGTACCTCCTGTATGATGCGAATGGTGCCATCAAACATTTTAATTTTGATAGTACCAACCCCAGCAATTTCCAAGGCATGATCATTTCTCATGAATACAGATCCTCCTGAGACTGATTCATAATGATCAAACCATTCTCTCCGAGACGTCATGTGCCACGTCGCTCCTGAATCCATAATCCATGTGTCACAAAATTTGTGTCCGTCTTTTGCAACTGTTGCTGCTTCGCTCAATAATATTTCACCACTGCTTGAAGTACTGGCCACATTTCCTTGAGAACTTTTATCGATACTAGTACACTTTTCATTGAAGTGCCCTTTACCGCCACATTTAAAGCAGTAAATATTTTTCTTCATACTTCTCGATTTTGATCTACCTTGTCTTTGGCTCCCACTGGAGTCACGGTCCATAAATCTTCCTCTTTTTATCGGTAAAGCCTCTGCCTGCTTCGAGGTTACCAACCTATCTTCCTTATTCTTGCGATGGCTTTCTTCTCCGAGAACCGCAGTTAAGACATCGTCGAATCTTAGAAAGCCCATAAGAATATTGTTGGTTATGTTGATGATAAGTTGATCATATGAATCTGGTAGACTTTGAATTAGAAGCTCCGCACGTTCATTTTCCCCTATTTTATGCCCCATGGAAGTGAGTTGCGCAAATAGAGTATTTAGTGTGTTGATATGGTCGGTCATCGATGAG
>NW_027355991.1:0-306 GCF_012295235.1 Primulina huaijiensis | reverse complement strand
CATACTTAGTAGGTGGCACTAGAATCGAGGTACCTACTTCATTTTCTAGTATAAATAGCAGGTATTAATTTCATTTACGGATTCTGAAATCTTTGAATTTTGAAGTATTATACATATTTTCTCCCAAATATTGCTCGTGTTCATCTTCAACCTGCTGACTTAAGCACCGGAGTGGCTACGCCGGACACTTATCTGATGCCCATTCACGAGTTCTTTTCTTGTTTGCAGGTGCTGTTGAGGCCATTATCTTCAATCAAATTTCCCAAACATTATAAATTGTTGATTTGATCCGTTGGAGCTCCCGAC
>NW_027355990.1:0-448 GCF_012295235.1 Primulina huaijiensis | reverse complement strand
GGAAAGTAAGATACGATAAGTTTGAACCTCCATTTCTAATATTGGTAATTTTGAGAAAAGTCATAATTCGAGGTCATAGTAAAGTAAAACTAAGACAACCTTCAGAACCAGATATGGGCATTACGAGTTCTTACTGATTCCGTTTGGACTGAAAAATGCTCCAACGATTTTATGGACCTCATGAATCGAGTATTCCAGCCCTACCTAGATCAGTTCATCATAGTGTTCATTGACGATATTCTCATTTACTCAAAGAGCCATGAGGAGCACCATAAGCATTTGGGTACAGTTTTGCAGGTCTTGCAGAGTCGCAAGTTGTTTTCAAAATTTAGTAAGTGTGAATTCTTGTTGGAGAAGGTAGTGTTTTTGGGTCATGTAATTTCTAGCAGTGGCATTGAGGTGTATCCAGCTAAGGTAGCAACAGTTAAGGAATGGGTTGAGCCGAAGA
>NW_027355989.1:0-325 GCF_012295235.1 Primulina huaijiensis | reverse complement strand
TCATCTGTAAAAAAGAAAAAAAGAATAAAACGAAAAAGGTGTGCATCACGAAGACTTCCAAGGCGGTCACCCATCCTAGTACTGCTCTCGCCCAAGCACGCTTAACTTCGGAGTTCTGATGGGATCCAGTGCATTAGTGCTGGTATGATCGCACCCGACATTTAGAGGACTGTTTATTCATATATCCCTCGAGCACGTGTGGACCAGGAGGAGAGAGACAACGCGCGGCACTGCTCTCGCCCCATCAGAACCCCGAAGTTAAGCGTGCATGCGCGAGGGTAGCATTAGGATGGGTGACCTCCGTGGGAAGTCCTCGTGTCGCGAC
>NW_027355988.1:0-743 GCF_012295235.1 Primulina huaijiensis | reverse complement strand
TCCTCTGCTAGACGGTGCCTTAGCAGGAAAATAAAATTTTTCTCCCCCCCCCGTCTCTGCTCCTCTGCTAGGCGATGTCTTAGTAGGAAAATAAAATTTTTTCCTCCCTAAGTCTGCTCCTCTACTAGGCGATGCCTCAGCAGGAAAATAAAATTTCCTCTCGCCGCCTTTGCTCCTCTGCTAGGCGATGCTTTCTCCTCCCTAACTCTGCTCCTCTGCTAGGCTGTGCCTTAGCAGGAAAATAAAATTTTCTTCTCTCCAACTCTACTCCTCTGCTAGACGATGCCTCTGCAGGAAAAAAAAATTTTTCTCCTTCCTAACTCTGCTCCTCTGCTAGACGGTGCCTTAAGAGGAAAATAAAATTTTTCTCCTTCCCCAACTCTGCTCCTTTGCTAGGCGATGTCTTAGCAGAAAAATAAAATTTTTCTCCTCCCAAACTCTGCTCCTCTTCTAGGCGATGCCTTAGCAGGAAAATAAAATTTTCTTTCTCGCCGCCTCATCTCCTCTGCTAGGCGATGCCTTCTCTTTCCTAACTCTGTTCCTCTGCTAGGCGGTGCCTTAGCAGGAAAATAAAATTTTTGTCCTCTCCAACTCTGCTCCTCTGCTAGACGATGCCCCAGCAGGAAAATAAAATTTTTCTCCTCCCTAACTCTGCTCCTCTGCTAGACGGTCCCATAGCAGGAAAATAAAATTTTTTCCCTCCCTAT
Organism: Primulina huaijiensis; assembly: GCF_012295235.1. NCBI lineage: Eukaryota > Viridiplantae > Streptophyta > Magnoliopsida > Lamiales > Gesneriaceae > Primulina > Primulina huaijiensis. Next base: position 36 of record NW_027355988.1, on the reverse strand, counting down.
CTCTGCTCCTCTGCTAGGCGATGCCTCAGCAGGAAA
>NW_027355987.1:0-788 GCF_012295235.1 Primulina huaijiensis | reverse complement strand
AAAGTACGGATACTTAGGTGAGAATAACACTTGTCATTATTTCTGTTGCTTTGACAGAGGGGATGGAGGACAAACTGCTGGAAGTTTTGAAAGCACAAAAGAGTGCTTTTGCGTGGAAGGTGACGGATATCAAAGGAATCAATCCTTCAGTCTGCATGCACAAGATCTTGATGGAAGTTAAATACTCGCCTCTTGTGCAACCTCAGAGAAGATTAAATCCAAAGATGCAAGAGGTAGTAAAAGCAGAAACGATCAAACTCCTTGATGCAGGTATTATCTATCCTATATCTTATAGTGCATGGGTAAGTCCTGTTCAATGTATTCCGGAAAAAGGTGGGATTACTGTGATCACCAATGAAAAAAATGAATTGATACCCACTAGGACAGTTACGGGATGGCGTGTGTGCATCGATTATAGGAAATTAAATGATGATGCCCGTAAAGATCACTTTCCACTGCCCTTCATTGATCAAATGTTAGTGAGGTTAGCGGGTCATGAGTTTTACTGTTTTCTAGATGGGTATTCGTGGTATAACCAAATCATGATTGCACCTGAGGACCAAGAGAAAACCACTTTCACTTGTCCTTATGGCACTTTTGCTTTTAGACGGATGCCTTTTGGCTTGTGTAATGCCCCTGCCACTTCTCAACGATGCATGACCGCTATATTTCATGACATGATAGAAACTTTCCTTAAAATTTTTATGGATGACTTCTCGATTTTTGGCCCTTCTTTCGATAAATGTTTGCAGAATTTGAAGGTGGTGTTGATGAGATGCGAGGAGACG
>NW_027355986.1:0-379 GCF_012295235.1 Primulina huaijiensis | reverse complement strand
CATCAATAAAAGAAGAATTTGAGAATTTTTTGTTGTGAAACACTTATAGATGTTTCATCGACAAGTATTCACAAGTTTTGCCAAACAAACCGAAGAGCCGTTCTACGCAGCATGGGAGAGATTCAATTATTTAACAACAACATTCAGGAATCATGATTTTTCTAACGATGTTCTTATTCGACTTTTTCTTAAAGGTTTGGATACAGTTACACGAAGATGGGTATTTAATGGAGCACTAACAACTGGTAGTCCACTACTTAGTCGACGTGAAGACAGTGTCATATATTTGCTAAATGATATGGCCGACTTTGACTACCATCAGTATTGGGATCCCTCACTGCAGAGTTGGAACCACCAATACGCTCCAGAAATTAGCCAA
>NW_027355985.1:0-454 GCF_012295235.1 Primulina huaijiensis | reverse complement strand
CCAAAAATAAATAGTATTTCATGGCAAGGATAAAGAACAAAAATCTTTCCTTATTGCTTCTCAGACCTATAAAGCCATGAAGTATGGCTAGGAAGTCTAACTAGCAATAATGAGAGAAGCAAAAGAAGGAATTGAGCACAAGGTATAAAATATTCCTATGGTACGAGAGCTCCGGAAGCGTTACTTTGAATTATCTCAGACTGTGAAGTAGAATTCGAAAGTAACTTGATAGCTCGTACTACACTAAATTTTAAGGAACCCTAGCGAATGGCTTCAGTTGAACTCAAGGAGCTAAAAGATCGATTCCAAGCTTTGTTAGACAAAAACAAATCAGACCAAGTGCCTCTCTTTGGGGATATTCAATCTTATTAGTACAGAAGAATGGAGAAGGTACAAGATAGTGATCTATAAAAAAAACTCAATAAGATCAAGAACAAATGTCATCTTTCCAAAA
>NW_027355984.1:0-285 GCF_012295235.1 Primulina huaijiensis | reverse complement strand
CATTAGTCCTTACGACCCGGGACAACATTGAGACTCTATGTGCTATTACTGCACTTTGACTTGTTTACCGACTCAAATGGGGTCATCAAGTGGCAAGGTTGGGTGTTTTGTCGAAACATATAGGATTCGATGCATTGTAGTCGGGGATTCACCGCTTACCTTCGGGTATGGATATTCTATGTGTATGTAGTACGAAATCTCTGATCAGAGTGTTGGTGGTAATTATGAAAAGGGTTTCACAGATTACACCATCGATGCAACTAGGACATGACACATAGTATCGAT
>NW_027355983.1:0-411 GCF_012295235.1 Primulina huaijiensis | reverse complement strand
AGAAAATTCAAATGGAGGCGATTCAAATATTTTTGGAATCCTTGAAAAATTATTTACAACTTTGCAGAAGACATGATTGCCTAAAAAGTTCTTAAGATGATCAAATTGTGCAAATATCAAAAGAAGGACATATTTACTTTTATTATGACCAGCATATAGTAAAAAAATCATAACTATTTCATTATTTAACCAAATGAGGTGAACCAAAAAGCCAAAATCATCTACAGACAATTCCCCACATGTTTGATGTTTTGAGCAGAGTCAAATTCGGTGATTAAAGTCGTGGAACAAAGTATTGAAAGAAGGGACATGGAATTGAAGTTGGAGGAGACAAAGACTACTATTACAACTACATGGCATTAATACAATTTTTGACCATTTCTCTCATTTGGCCTATAAATAGAGGCCTTG
>NW_027355982.1:0-638 GCF_012295235.1 Primulina huaijiensis | reverse complement strand
AAAGCTGTCTTCGAGATATCAGAATCTCTGACTCTCAGCTGGTGAAATCCAGATCTCAGATCGATCTTGGAATAAACATATGAACCCTGCAATTGATCAAACAAATCATCTATACGAGGCAGAAGATATTTATTCTTTATCGTAGCCTTGTTCAGTTGTCGGTAGTCAATGCAAAGTATCATTGAACTGTTCTTCTTTCTCACAAACAGTACTGGAGCACTCCAAAGAGAAACACTCGGTCTAATATAACCCTTGGCTAGTAAGTCTTCCAACTGATCTTTCAAATCTTTCAATTCTATCGGTGCCATTCTGTACGGATCTCTAGAAAAAGGAACTGTACCTGGTACCAACTCAATGCTGAAGTCTATCTCTCGAATCGGAGGCAAACCAAGAATCTCATCTGGGAAGACATCAGCAAACTCACATACCACTGGCAAATCAGCCAATGATAGGCTCGATGTCAGTACGTCAACTGAATAGACAAGGAATCCCTCTGCTCCTTTCTGTAACAATCGAGTCATAGATAATGCAGATATCAAAGGAATTCTAGCTCTAGAACCCTTACCATAGAATTTCCACTCATCAGCCATGTTAGGTCTGAATCTCACAATCTTATGAAAACAATCAACGGTAGCTCT